>NW_015505548.1:321160-322794 GCF_001515645.1 Sinocyclocheilus grahami
ATATATATATATATATATATATATATATATATATATATATATATATATATATATATATATATATAGACTTAATTTAGATATTTAAATATATACAATTGTATATTTAATTAATAAATTATATAATATAATTATAAAGAATTAAATGTTTAATTAAAATAAAGATACTGTATAAATGTATTATATACTTTTATACTTTTGTTTACTTTGAAATGTAGATAATATATAAAGATTAAAATATTTTACGAAAAATATTATATATAAATATATTTGGCTTACATATATTTAGATATTTAAAATAATTTTAATTGTAAAAATAAAAGTCTTCGCTGTTTAACGGTCCTCTTCCACTTCCTTCTATGGTCTCAATTCATTTTAGATTCAGTTGCAGTTCAGATTCATATCCAGTCTTAGTTCAGTTCAGATTCAAAACTGTTTTTGGTGATTTTATTGGCATGACTCTCTTTTCAATGCATTGAAAGAACAAAAGAACATTATAAAGAGGTCAACTATTAACAATTATGAATAATGAATATGCAATATCCTTTCTCTACAGGCAAGGATAAATCGGAGAAGAACTTTGCTCTGACATTTGTGAAGCTGATGAGGTACGACGGCACGACGCTGAGGGATGGAGAACACGATCTCATCGTCTATAAGGTGAAACCAACACAATTGCCAGTGATCTCAAAGCCCACACACACACACACACACACACACACACACACATACACAGATATGTGAGTTGTATACTGATGCTGCTTGTCCTCGTTTGTCCCATTTAACCTATGACCCCGCATCACAATGTAATCATTATGCAATTAAGCTTTGTTCGTGTATTCATTCTTTTCTTATCTGCATATGAAAGAGCTTCATTAATGCAGAACGTCGCCTGGTCAAGTCCTTTTTGAGCAATGCAAATTAATCTTCGTACAAATCATCGCTTTATAACTGATCTGATGTTGGTTTTACTGCTTGTGCAAAACTGGCTCTGAAAAAGTCAAATCAAATGTATTTAAAAATGCAACATTAAAGACAAATTTAATTATAAAAAGCATTAAGAATGTGTTAACTGATTGACAGCTGTCAGTCACTGAATGCATTCTTCAGTCTCATGCAAACAGGTGTTGTTCTCAAGATGTGTTTTTCTCTATTTGTAGGCCGAAGCCAAGAAACTGGAGGACTCCACCATGTACCTGAGCTTGGCCTCCACCAAACCAGAGATGGAGGAAAGAAATCCGTCGTCCGGGAAGAACACGCAGAATCTCGGCAGCTTCTCCATCAGCAAAGACTCGTTTCAGATCTCGACGCTTGTTTGCTCCACCAAACTCACGCAGAACGGTGAGACACGTCCACTTGCATCATTTCCCAATCCCATCGTGTCCTCTCGTTCCTCTGTTCTTCTGTCAGTAAAAGTGGCCGCAAAAAGAATAAATAGGGCTGACAAGTCAGTGTTTGCAACCAGTTTCCTGCAGTAATGTGACGTATTTCAGACTGAAACTAGATTTTTCACTTTATCCAAGAATTGATCACATTTTGAAAAGTAGTTTCTGTATGAAGTAGTTGAAAAGTAAGAGCTTGCTAATGTCAACCAATGTTATTTTAGTATCTTTGAGATGCTATTATAATTTGAATTA
>NW_015505548.1:322935-324689 GCF_001515645.1 Sinocyclocheilus grahami
ACATTTTTTAATGGTTGTAGTTTTAGCAGACAAGTAATTTTAGGAGTTTTAGTTTTGGTAGTTTTACATTTTTATAAAGATTTTCAGTTGGAATAACAAGCATAAGGATTGTTCGACGTCTAGTATTTATTTATTTTTTAAATGGCTAGTATAGTTTTTATCGATTGTTATTTCAGTTTTGACAAATGGCAACTAGCTGAAATAACTAGCTGGAAGAAAATTTAAAATTTTTTTAATTTGATTTTATATCAGTTAACATTTATTTTATTTCAAGTTAATACATTTTATTTATTTATTTATATTTAAATGGTTTTAGTTTTAGTAAACAAGTAGTTTTAAATTTTTTTCTTAACATTTTGATAAAGATTACAAAAAAATATATTTTAATTTGGAATAACAAACCCCAGGATAGTATGACCAGGAATGTCTAGTAAGTGTAAGTTTTTATTGTCTGTATAATTTTTATTAAATTTAATTTGAGTTATTTTTAGGATTTTTTAAAATACATTTTTATTTAAATTTAATCAAGTTAAACTACTTAAAAATGAGAAATGTTGTGTTGGCAACTTGCTGAAATAAAAGAAGTTTCAATTTAACATTTTTCAGTTAACATTTCAAGTGACAAATTATTATCTTTAGTAAACTAGTAGTTCTTAGTAGTTTTAGTTTTGGTAAACAAAGTAAGCACATTTTGATAAAAATGACAAAAACAGTATTTTCATTTGGAATAACAAGCATCGGGATTGAACGATCAGAAATGTCTAGTAAGCAAGTAAATAGTCCATTTTGATTGACGGCATTTGTATATTTTGTGTGAGATGTTGTGTCCGGTTGGCAGCTGTGAGGAAGTGCAGATGCGGGAAGAACATTACAGTCGGATCACATGCAGGATGCAGTGAAGTCCACCGCAGTCCTGACGCAATCTCTCCTTTACCCCCTCCTCTCCTCTTTAAGCATGTGTGTGTTGCTCTATGAATCTCACAGAAACTGCTTACTCATCAGCCTTTGGTCATGGTGTAGCGGCAGGCGTGAGTATGTACGGCGGACGGCTTCATGACTGGAGAGTCCTGCGGTCGTAGATCTGAGGAGAGGGTTTCAAATACTGCGGGAACATAAAGTCAGATGTAGATCGCAGAGGAAAAGTGCGGTCATCCAAGCATAGGACAACGAAAATATATGATAACAAATAAAAGACAGAAATGAACCAGTGTTTCTTTTATCGATTAGTCCACAGCGCCATAGCAAACAAAATCGCATTGCATCTGAGTCGTGAGCCTGCAGACTAAATTGATTGCAAAGACAATAAATAGACACACTTTTTGGAATTTAGTTGTGTTCTAGTGTCAAATGATTAATTTGAGCCATTTTGAATGAATCTTTGAAAAAGACTCACGAGTTTGAATCAGTTTGATGAATGGATACTGAATTAACATCAGACTCGCATTCTGTGATGTTCATATGACAATGTGTATTTGTGAGCATCCTGATCGCCTGATACAACAACATTAGCATAAGTTTGGGGGCGGGGCTACATGTTTATCCAACCAATGACAGACAGAGGGAGTGTCAGGAAACTTGAAATCAGTTAGTAGTTTTGCATAGCCTCCGACTCTCACACTGGCAAGTAAAATCTAATAATTTATTAGCCAATGGCTAATGTTAGACATCATTTAGTCGCCCAGAGTGAAGATGTAGTTGCCTACGGTATGCGACTACAGGCCTGTGGCTCTAACGTCTGTGGTCATGAAGTCTTT
>NW_015505548.1:328624-329161 GCF_001515645.1 Sinocyclocheilus grahami
ATATATATATATATATATATATATATAAATATATATATAAATATAAATGTACACACAAATATATAATGCATCTAAATTATAATTTATTACATTTAATATTATAAAATATATTGAAAATAATAATTATTTTACATTTACATATAACCACAATATAAACAAAAGTTCTAATTTTGTTTTTATTTGAAATATAATGTCTACTTAGACCAAGGTTTGTGTCAATCTCTGTCTATGACGGCTCTTCAAAACACAGCCCTGGAAGAATCTTCTCTCACCAGGTTACGTCATTTCACTTTGGTTTGTTTTCAAGTGATTGCTGGAATGCCTCGTTTCAGGTTAAAGAGTCACTCGCTCCTGTTGCCATGACTATCACTATGGGAGCCGCTCAGGCGGTGATGAGAGTCCTCAAGGGAACCGGCTGAACTGTAAAACTCTCCGTATCCTCCAGTCCTCAAGAGTGTTTCCCAGAGTTCCCCACTTTAACAGTCTGATTCATCCAATGAAGGAGGAGAGAAATTAAGAATCACTTAAAGAGCGTTT
>NW_015505548.1:329501-332671 GCF_001515645.1 Sinocyclocheilus grahami
ATGCTGAGATATTTTTAGAAATTGCATTTCTGTAAGTGCTCCAGTACGGTGTATGGTTAGGCCTGTGAAATTATAGAAATGTTCAAAATAAGCTTTTATTATATCTAACTCAAAATAAGCGTTGCAATTTAAACATTCAGAAAATGTTTAAATTGTGTTCTCCAGGCTTAAAATAAAATGAAATTAAATTAAATGAAATAATAACATAAAAAAATAAAATAAAATTAAAGTTGTGTGATTTGAACAAATAACTCATACAGACTTTTTTTTCATTAATTGGTCAGAAAGTGTCGAGAATCAGTCTCAGTTATCACTTTAAATGATCTCACTCACTATATCAGTTAACTCAAGTCATTACTTTCATCATGTCTAACTCAAAATAAGCTTGCTAAGGTTTGAAATCGAAATGTTCAGGAAATGTTTCAATCGTTTTACAGGCCTGGAAGTCAGATTATTGAAAATAAAATTCATTGGAGTAACCAATGAATTGGTTGTATATATAACCAAGTTACTGGTTGTTCATGTAATTAAAAGATTTTTGTTCTAGTAAATACTGTAATAAGTAAGTGGAATTGGAACCGCAGTCATTGAATGTCTAGTGATTTCTGTCTGTTGTAGAGCGTTATATTCACACGGCTAATATAATGCAGCATACGATTTAAAAGCCCCTCTGAGATGAGGCCGAGCTCTGTTGATTTCGTTACTTTTCCCTCATGGATCATGTGTTTGAATGCCAGTTTACTCCTGAAAGCGGTGTCTCTCATGCAGTGGTTTCTCTAGCCGTGTTTGAAGGCAAACACACTCGAGCTGTCATCGCCGAGAGAGAAAGATGGAGGCAGAGACATGTGTGCTGTAAATGTCCCCTCACCTCTCTAACAGATTCTGCAGCCTTTCTGTCATGTCTCTGCCACATAAATATAAAACAGCCAAGCAGATCCATCCATCCATCCATCCATCCATCCATCCATCCATCCATCCATCCATCCATCCATCCATCCATCCATCCATCCATCCATCCATCCATCCATCCATCCATCCATCCATCCATCCATCCATCCATCCATCCATCCATCCATCCATCCATCCATCCATCCATCCATCCATCCATCCATCCATCCATCCATCCATCCATCCATCCATCCATCCACCCACCCACCCATCCATCCATCCATCCATCCATCCATCCATCCATGAAAATGTAAAATAAAAAGGAAATAAAATGAAATATAAAATCCAATTTTTATATGAAACATAAAATAAAAGTTCAATTTTAAAATATTTCCAAATTATTTACAATAATTTATTGAAGGAGCCCTAATACAAAATGTATGAGATTTAAATCAACCCAGTCACTGGTTGTTCAAATTATTAGATTGAATTTGTTGTAATAAATACTGTAATCAGTATGTGGAATCGGAACCGTGATCTTTTTACAGTATGTGTAAGTAGTTGTTTTAATTTGGGACAAGGCACAACCACAGATATATTGCAAAATTTCCTCAACTACACAAAAACTATTGAAATCTGAGGCGTTTAAACATGAAATTTGTCTTTGGGTGGCCTGAAGGAAGCTATTAATTCAAACAGAATACACACTCACAGGACTACCTACAATTACAGTATGTGTGTTTCTCTCTCTCACACACACACACACACACACACACACACACGATCACATGGCAGTGCGTCTTTTGGCCAGACCGCACTGTGAATAATTCGGCGCTCACCACCCAGAACGACAGACACACAGACTTCCCTTAATGTTTCCTGCAGGCGTCCCACTCAACATGATTATGTACTTTCCTCACTCTGTGTACTAAAACACCTTCCTACCACTGCCAAGTTTGGAATTGGATTTCTGTGGACGGCGCAGACGTGCTGCATAAAAGCTGTGAATGTCGTAATAATGCTGCAGAATGGCTTGTGATAGGGGTTTCTTCAGGAATCCGCTCCAGATCACTCACTTCACTATAAACACACTGGAGAAAACATCTGCGGAATGATTCAAGGGCACCGCAACTTTTAAAAGAAGCTTTTACTCCCGGTTTATTTGTTATCTGGCATTTGGAGGATGAAACCCTCTATCAGAACATCTGAGGAGGAACTTGACATGACTTTGGGACAAAATTATTTAATAATACTATAGAAATAATACTTAAAATAATATATAAAATAAATAAGGCTTATAAAATACATATATATAATTAAAATGTTGAATGAATGAAAAAGAAATGAAGTCTGTATATTGTTTTTTAATTATTTTTTAATACTGTATACTGTTTTATTTATTTAATTAAGATAAATAAATATTTTTAATTTGTAAATATGTATTTATGAAACATTTTTGTTATAATTAGTGATAACATTTGCTATGCAATACAAATTATACGACTTGTCTTTCTTTTCACCACTGAATCATTTACTTTTATTTTAGCTGATTTGTCTGAATTGAATGCGAGAAGGAAAGCCATGAAATAATATAGAAATAATCGACAACATCTTTATATTCCAATGTCCTCAACGTTCATGCCAGAATGAACATAACATAAAGTTCACATTGTACAGTGTGACTCACGAACAAATGATTCTTATGATTCAACTCGAACTCATGAATTGTTGGTGTGAATCAGTTAAAGCAGTTCTAGAAAATAATAAAATGTTGTCATAAAGCAGTATTGCTTTTTAGTATATTTATATATTCATTAGATTCTTAAAGAATCATTAACGGAATCAAGAAGACTCATCAACCTTAAGTTCAGAACCTGAATCGCTAAATTCTAAATTGGCATTAGTTCACATTTCCATTGCCTGCAGCTCAGTGAACAAATATCCTAATAAATATTAACTTTGCACGACCGAAGCAAACTTACTCTTCTCAGGAAGAATCATCTCCACCATGAATCATCTCTGTCCTTTCATTAGAATAATGTTCTCTCTACCTCCATCTTTTGTACTTTTTTTATTTTTGATTGCTTTCTGAGTTATGTGTGTACACCTGATGTGTGCGAGGCACCTTTAACACTCAGACTGAAGACAGATTGATGACTGTTATAGACTTAGACTTTCGTATCCGTTGCGACCTGTTCGGTCCTGATTATACGGGGCAGCTTGAATGTCGTTAGTGTGAGCGTTTATTTATTTCCCCTCAAGGGCACATTCTTCCTCTCCTC
>NW_015505548.1:333805-336682 GCF_001515645.1 Sinocyclocheilus grahami
TCTGGTAAGATTCTCATGGCCTGTGCTTCAATAAATCTGCACAAAAAAACAAAAAAAAAGTGTATATATATATATATATAGGCTGTTGTATAATTGCTAATATTAATAGCCATGTTTCTTTCCAGTTTTACCTACATTTATTTAATTTTTAAATATTACGATTCATTTAGGCAGCTGTAAATGTACATATTTTAACAGCTTAGTTTGAGTCTGATGTGTGTCATGTTCAATTAATGTTTTCATGTATTTAAAAAAAAAGTTATCAGCACTTCTGTTAAACATTAATTAGATTCAGTTTTAAACAAGAACTGTTTTTGTTTCTCGTTTAATATTTAATAATAATGGTTTAATACAAATGTTATTTTGCCTCAGTATTTAATATTTTAGTTTTAAATAATAGGATTATTTTAGGCAGAGATATACAGTATTTACGTAATCTAAACAGCTCAGTATGAGTATTGTGTGTTTTGAGCTGAATATCAGTACTTCTACTCAATAATAATTACAAGTAGAAATAATATTTTTCAAAAAATAAAGTAAAGTTTTAATATGCATTTTTAATTTTTTAATAAATGTCTCTTCTGGTTCTGAAAGGTCTTCATAATCGGACTGATCGCAGACAGGAAGTTCCATCATTTCAATCCTGTACTGGAGACTTACATCCGCAAGCACTTCAGCGCCACCCTCGCCTACACGTGAGTAGCAAATGATGCGTGTCTGTGTTAGTATGTGCCTTGTTTTGATTTGTAACACCATGTGTGTGGATATGTTTTCAGAAAGCTGACAAAAGTCCTGAAGAACTACGTGGATAATGCGGAGAAGCTGACGGAGCAGCTGCTGAAAGCTCTGAAGGCTTTGGAGTACATCTTCAAGTTCATCGTGAGATCCCGCGTTCTCTTCAACCAGTATGTTCTTCCTTCACATTCAGATCTCTCATGTTTTGTTGTATTCATCTCACAGCTGAGCTTTAAGCACATCATGTGCTTAAGTTCTGCTTGTAGTCTGAACCAGGGAAGGTTAGGTTAGGTTGACTTGCTTTGGCAATAGGAACTTTGGGGGCTAGAAGCACCATTATCCATTGATGGCCATTAAGAAATTTAAAAATGTTGTGATTTATATTGGTGCTAGCAAAAATAAAAATCTAAATAGAACTGGGATTGAGATATGGATTAGTGTGAATATAAAAAAAAAATAAAAAAAAACAATAATAGGTTTTTGTTATTATTAATAATTTTTTGTTGTTATTTTTAAAATATTTTTTATTTTACAGTGAAATATTACAATAATTATATATTTCTGTTTAGTATTTTAGTACTTAGTTATTTAGTAATTGTTTAGTCATTATTTTATTTATTATTATTATTATTATTTACATTTACATTTATGTATTCACTTCAAAAAGAGGAACACAGCAATTTGTCAAAGATCCAACAATATTAGTAACTTTATAGCCATATTGATATATCTCAACTTTTTGGCCAAATTGTGCAGCCCAACAAACAAGCAATTTTTTCACATTGCGCAGCTTTAATATTTGCATTGTGCAGTAGGTGATGAGTGACAAAAAGCAAACAGATAATAAATGTTGACGTATCCATCATATACTCCAAAACGTATTTATTTTCCTCCTTCGTAATATGTGTGTCCCAGCCAATAAGCTGTAGTTAAGGCTAAGAGATGTGACAGGTTGATTTAATGGGCAGATCTGAAATGCCACACCTTCATCAAACCGAAGTACCCTTGTTTCCTGACGGATGGAGGATGTGTTTGAGGCGGACAGGAAGTGGAATGGGCAGCGGTGCTGATTTAGGGAGATGGAGGACATGTTGAGTAATGACTCAGCCTAAATTAAGTTCAGCTCTGGTGATTAGCTTGTTGTCTGCAGGTGAAGTATATGATGTTGTCTCTGAGGCCCGTCTGAGCGGACAATCTCAGTCCTTTAACTACCTGAACGCTCAGAGCGCCTGACACCACAGAGCGCTGTGAGAGACACTAATGAGCAGAGTCTGATCTGATTGACTTCACTGCTCGCTCACAGACTCGACCTGCTGCCGGTGTTCACCAACTCATGCCCGACCTGACCGCACACGTCTCCGAGTCAGAGATCAGCTAGACAGGGCTGCAGACTGCAATGGAAATGATGAGAAATATGGCCCAAAATAACAATTATCGTAAGTTTGAATAGCTATCAGTGTCAGACAGAAAAACTGTCGATACACGGTTTCATCAAATGTTCATCAATTTCACAGTTTACTGCAGCCCTGCTCAGGATCTTTCTATTGCATTATTCTCATTCAAATGATTCTGATGACTTTTAAACCAGCATCCAAACAACTTAAAAATGAAAAAGAATCATTCATATGTATATGAGACCCTGCAGCTGACCCAAAAGGTGCACTGGCGGAGGTGCGGCAGGCAGAAATGTCAAGCAGGAAACACCATCTGTATATTGAAATTGAAATATATATTTATTTATGTACATGTATGTATGTATGTCATACTACCATGATTAATTATTTTGCTCTTTTTTTATTTTGTGGTGAAATGACCATGAGTAATTTATGCAAAATAACATTTTTAAATATTTCTTGACAGTTTGTTTATTTTTATTTAATTATTATTGCAAAATATAATTTCTTATTTTTCTATTTGATTTTGGGGTTAAATAAGACCTCAACATTTCTTATAATTTATTTATAATTTTTTTTGATTGATTGATTGGTTGATTGACTGATTTTTGCAAAATATAATTTCTTATTTTTCGTTTAATTTTGGGGTTACATATGACCTTGGCATATTTAACCTCAACTGTTTTTAAATTGATTAAAAATTATACAATTCTACCAGATCTCCCCTTTACTGTAGTAATTAATGGGT
>NW_015505548.1:341145-361490 GCF_001515645.1 Sinocyclocheilus grahami
ATATATATATATATATATATATATATATATATATTCACACACATACATACATACATACATATATCGGTCTTGGTATTAGTATCATCATCCATCTTATCAGTTCTTAGCCATAACTTTTTTTGTTTCCTTGCGTTGCTTGTGCGGTCCTTTGAAAATGTGTAATTGTTATCCAAACTCTCCAGCATCCTAAAATGTGGGCAGTCGGTGTGATGTATTCCAGCAGAGTGGCAAACTTTCTGTGAAGTCACTGCTGTAAAACTCTCGGCCTGACTGGTGTGTTACAATTTCAAAACACATCAAATCAAAAGCAAGTTACGGCTTCAGATGTTCCCTTTTTTAGTAAACACTTGAACTCCAACACCTCATTTCCCAGCAAACTCTCAGGTTAAATCAGACGCTATGCGGGCTGCTGGGAAGAGAATATTTATCAAATGGGAAACTTCATAACCCATCCATCACTGCCTGTGTTGACTCTTGGTTCACACCGCTTTCAGATGCTTTCTTTTTTCTTTTAAATGATTTCAAAGTACGTCAGAATTCGACACCAGGATGAGGATCAAAAGCCGCAAGGAGCCGCTTTAAATCCAGATCTGTAAACTCTCAGGACTCGCACATCTTCAGGTGTGACTAGAATAAAATCAGACATTTATCAGCTGAATAGCAGTAAACCGGTTTTACAAAGAAGCTGTGAGTTGAGTCTTAAACAAGGTTTTAAAGCTTCCCGACGTTTTCCTGTTGTTGATCCTGGAACAAGATTCCTGTCAAACTCTATCAAAGACAATAGAAACTACCCATACAAACCAGAAGGTTGTTGAAGCCCCAACCCTAAAATTTGATTGAATATTGTTCTTGGAAAATCAGGTGAGGTCACCAAGATCAACATCCTTGTAAGTACTGGAAGAGCCAAACAGATTTATACCAACTGGAGAAACCGATCAGTAGACATTCCCATTCTGCATCAAATTCTGCTGAGATCTGCTTGTGTAGTGATCGATGTGTTTTAGATTGACAGGTGTCAACACTGACCTGTCACTCTCACAGATTCTGGACATTTGACTAGTTTCATAGAGGAAATGTATTTATTTAACATTCTGAAACGTTATTATTTATTTTTTATTAATTTATTTTTACATAAATTTTTTTTTCAGTATGAAACTTTTTTTTTTTTAAACGGCTGTATTTCACATTCTGAAACTTGTTTGTTTGTATTTATTTATGTATTATTAATTGTTTGTTTGGTTTTATTTATTTATTATTTAGACATGTTTTTTTTTCATTTATTCATTTTTTTGACATTTTATTTTATGTACTGAAAATGTATTATTTTTTTTTACAGACTATGTATTTCACTTTCAGATGAACTTTAGTTGGACATTTATTTATTTATATTTCAGGCAATGAACAATTTCTATTGTTTGTTGTGTTTTATTTATTTATTTGTATCATTGCATTGCATTATGATAAGTGTCAGTTGCTTGTTTGGATCATGTGAACCAACTCTCATTCAATCTCGAGTCTAAAGATCTACTCGCAAACTCAGTTTGTCAAACACGCGTGTTCATGGCTCATTGATCATCTGTGCTCTCTTTATTGATCGGGGTGTTGGAGAGTATTTTAGTATTTGTGTTTTATGACCATCTTGAGGTTCATCTTTCACTCCTCAGGCTGTTCAGCACAGCTGGATTAGCTCTGAGCGCAGAGGGACTGATGAGAAATATCAGCAGCCAGTGTCTCTGATGATCATCAGATGAGGCTCTTGACACCTTCATGTCGTTTCTTAAACAATGTGAAGTCACTCCGATTCCTCATTGTTCATCCTTACAGAGTTTGGACAGCACAATTCAGCAGAAATTAACACAATCCTCAAAAATGCTTTTTTATGCTGGCTAACTCTGATTTTCCCCCTCTTTTTCAATTTATGTAACATGTTTTAAAGGATTTTTAGAGCATTGATCATGCTAATATATATTTTTTTGTGAATTCTAGGGTGCTGCACTGAAATACGTCCCGACTATCGTCAATGATCTGAAACTGGTCTTTGATCCAAAGGAGCTCAGGTGAGTTTATCTTTATTTTTATCTTTTTTGAATAAAGATCTTTATTAACTGTTGTTGTTAGTAGCATGTTTTAATAATGCATGTTTGCACACAGGCAAAAGTAAATAATGAGTTTAAGAAAAGTGAGTGTTTTGCAGTGTTGTGTATTTGAAGAATGAGCAACAAATTGAAAACCTTTTTATTTTATTTTGTTTATTTTAATTTTGGTTTCATTACATTATTTTATTTGAATTTTTGAATTTTTATAATCATATGAGTGAATGTCCATGAGTTTTAAACACAAAATTTCACTTCTGAAATAAATAAATTTAAGTAAATTAATAAACACAAACAATCAAATTACATTGTTGTCCATCTTGCCTCAACCTTTTAACTTGAAATGTGGGTGTCTCCCAGCTATTAATTGTATTTAGTTTTTACTTTATATTGTATTGTATTTTTAATTTTTTAATTTTTTTTTAATTTTTTTATTTTTTATAAACATATCAGAATGTCTTTATGATATTTAAACAAAAAAATCATTTCTGAAATAAATAAATGAGGCACTAATTTATATATATATATATATATATATAATATATATAATTTATTTTATTTATTTCTTTTTTATTATTATTTATTTTTTAGCTGAAATGTTTAATGTCATCTGGCTAGTAACTGTATCGGCTTAGAATTACCCTTATTTTACTTTTAGTTTTTTACTTATACAATATCGCTCTGCTCAATATTGCCGCTCATCCTGTCTCTCTCTCCTCATGTCTCCCTGCCTGTCCCGTCTCACTCCTCATCCTGTCTGTTTTCTGTTTTCCACATGCTGTGTCTCTCACAAACAAAAACCAATATTGTTATCCTCACCCTGTCTCTCTTTCCCCATGTCTCTCTCTCTCGTTTGTCTCTCCTCATGCCTTTCATCTCCTCCCGTGTCTCTCCTCGTGTGTCTGTCTCCATCTAAGTGACTGAGAGGCTGCTAATGAAATCAGGTCTGAGTAGTGGAGTTCTTCAGTCTGATGCTCCTCACACGTTTCAAACACTGGATCCGATCATCATTAACATCTTTCTGCCTGATGAACTTTTGTTCGTGTGTCATTACAGTTACCATGTCGCTTTGCCGCTCGAGGCTTTCTCATATGCTTTAGATTCAACACACAATCAGCGCAAAGTGATCCCGTTGCCGTGGAGATGCGGCGGTCACTCGCCCATCCCGTCTGTTGGTCTGGATAATGCGTTCCTCCCTGAGTGGCATTATAATGGAGTTAGGCGGCTCTTGTGATGGCTACATTTACTGCACACACACACACACAGTGAGAGATGATGGCATGAATCCTGCTGCTTCTCAGAAGTTTAGCTGACAACGGCCTTTCCTCACCAAACCAATTTTCCTAGACGTGACATTTGTAACAGCGGGATTCTTGTTAGATTCCCAGAATAATTTGTGTTCTTGTTGTGTTTGGCTGCAGATGTTGCTGTATAAGTGATGTTTCACACTGAGATTTGTTGAATGCTTGTGTGCATGCATATAAACTAGTTACAGCCAAGAACAGCTAGTGGTCAGCTGATATGGGTTGGTCAGTAGCTGATGGTGTATTTAACAGCTGGTTGAGAGAATAAACCTGGCCTCTTTCCCTTTTCCCATTTTCCTTTTGTCTCGCCTTTCATTTTCTATTTCTTTCCCTTTTTCTTTTCATTTGCTTTTCTTTTACATTTCCCTTTTCTTTCCACCTCCTTTCCTCCTTCACCTTTCTCTTTCTGTTTGCTTTCCTTCCTGTTTACATTCCTATGATTACAGTAATGGGTAAAAGGCACTGTTAGACATGGCAAGCATCACATAATCTCTTTTTATTTTATTTTATTATTATTATTTTTTTCTCAGTTTAATATGCAGAGACAAAAGTAAGGAAGTCTGTTGTATCTGTTGATTCTCCCAAAAAGTAAAACCATAGATTCTGACTTTTGTTTGCCTGACCAATGATGGACGAGCCAGTTCAGGTGCTTCAGGAAATGTGTTTTGCACTATTGACTATCGTTGAGGACAGAAAAAAATGACTGGAGGCCTGGTTAGCACACACTGAGTTATTATTGTGCTGTTTGCTCAGAGTTCATTGTGACAGAAGTGTGTTTACCCAGCAGAGAGGTCGCGGGTTCCACACACACACACACACACACAGACCAAACAAACGCTGAATGAGGCCATCTCTGAATTCTGTCATTGTCTGCCAGACCGCTCTCATCCCGCTTTCTTCAAGTGCCAGTTCTTTCCACAAAAAGAGCCGCTGCTCTCCTGTTGTGCCCTGGGCTCGAGTGTGTGTGTGTTGAGATGAGGACAGAGAGGTGTAGCACTTAGCATGTTTTAGAAATGAGCTGTCACTTCAACAGCAAGTAGAGATGAGAAGAGAGGCATGCGCAAACACTCTCACACACACACACCTGTTAGTGTTAACTAAGTTCTAGTTGTGCAGTTAAAAGCAGTGCTGACCCCCCCCCCTCTCTCTCTCTCTCTCTCTCTCTCTCTCTCTCTTTCTGCAGTAAGCTGTTCAGTGAGTTTATTCTCAAAGTTCCTCTGGGGCGTCTGGTGAAGCAGAAGTTGAACTGCATGATTGACATCGTCCACAGCGACCTGTTTACTCAGCATGGTACGTATATACAGACAGACACACACACACACACACACACACACACACATTCTCTCTAAAGGTCGCTTCATGCTGTGAGCTGCGTGAGATGCTGCGATTAATGCGTTTTGTGGAAGTGCATCTCTTCTGATGTTATTGATGGTAAAATATGAGGCCTTATGTTTACAGTGCAGTGGTAGAACCTTTTTAACTTGACCTGCCCAATAGAAATGGGTTATTTATATTTATTTTATTTTATTTGACTTTGAATATAAAAATTAATCCGTACCCATATTGGTCTCCATTTTCCCATTTAAACTTTAGTAAAATAAAATTGAGTTAACTTTATTTAACTTTAGTTAACTTTAAATGACCTGGCCGGTATGAATTTCATTGCATTGCATTGCAAAAGTATTAGCATGAATAAGAAAATTAAATTAGACAAAATTTTGATTGGCCAGTTAAGAATTTAAAAAATATGACCAGTTAGCAACTTATGGCAACTAATGTTTTCAAATTACTTTAACGCATCAAAATAAGTTGAGCAATTTCAACTTTTTTTTAAAGTTACATGAGATTCAACTTGATTTTAAAGTCAGTTTAATATCAATTAATTTGAAATTACTTGGTAACACTTTACAATAAGGTTCCGGCAAAAGTATTAGCATGAATAAGAAAATTAAATTAGACAAAATTTTGATTGGCCAGTTAAGAATTTAAAAAAATATGACCAGTTAGCAACTTATGGCAACTAATGTTTTCAAATTACTTTAACGCATCAAAATAAGTTGAGCAATTTCAACTTTTTTTTAAAGTTACATGAGATTCAACTTGATTTTAAAGTCAGTTTAATATCAATTAATTTGAAATTACTTGGTAACACTTTACAATAAGGTTCCGTTAGTTAATGTTAGTTAATGTATTAACTAACATGAACAAACATGAACAAACAATGAAAAATACATTTATTACAGTATTTATTAATCTTTGTTAATGTTAGTTAATGAAAATACAGTTGTTCATAGTTAGTTCATGTTAATTCACAGCGCATTAACTAATGCTAACAAGCACAACCTTTGATTTTAATAATGCAGTAGTAACTGTTGAAATTAACATGAACTAAGATTAATAAATGCTGTAGAAGTATTGTTCATGCTTAGTTCATGTTAACTAAAGTTGTTAACTAATGAACCTTATTGTAAAGTGTTACCAATTACTTCATAAATTTGATCATACTCGGAAATGTACGGCAGCAACTCAACTTAATTTTTTAAGTTAAAATGGATGGATTTTTCTTTTGCTGTTTTTCTCTGCTGCTTGCAACCCATTGAAACTGACCTTGCACTCATTTTTGGGTTGCAACTTACTAGTTAAGAATCACTTTGTTATATTGTATTAATGTCTGATTTAAGAAGCACTTGTAATTGCTTAACCACCCTTTGATATGATACAGTTGTCTGCAGAAAGTTCTGTATTGGGACGTTTCTTGCAGAAATCCTCATGAATGTTTGTCAATGGCATGCATGATGCAGTGTGTAACAATGGTGTGTGTGTGTGTGTTAAAGCAGTGACATATGGCAGCTCTGCGGGTAGATTGTAAGTAGATGCACGTCATTCAGCAGTAATTATCTGTGGATGTGTCTTCTGTTCTGATTTAATTAAATCACTCATCACGCGTCCTTGCGCTGTCTCATGCGCTTCAGTCTCTCTCACTCTCATAAGGAACGACAGAAAGAAATCAGGATTTAATGAATGAGACCAATAAAAAATTTGATTCATTTCCAAATAATCAGATTATTTGGTAAATATTCCACAAGCGTTAATTGTTTGTTAAATTATGATGAATATTATTTTTGTGAATTATTACTTATTTTTGGAAGAGTTCTCAGGTACAGTGAATTAATATTATATAATATAACTTATTTTTGTAAGCTGGTTAAATAATAGTTTAGCTGACTGAATTTTAAAAAACATTTCTGGGTTTGTCATTTCTTCAGACCTCTGTGCTTTGAAAGCAGCTGCTGGTCTTTCAAACTCTGCCAGTGTTTGTGGCACCAGTAGTAGTGGAAAAATGAGATTTGAGAAGTTGTTGAGCTGTAGATCTTTTTGTCGTGTCTCGCTGAAGGGCGGCTCATCTCAGAGTGTGTTTGCGGCCGCTGATTCCTCCAGCACGCACTTTCCAGTGCCAACAGATCCACTGGAATAAATTACCCACAAATGGGCCTGTCTAACCTGAACAAATGTGTTGAGCGTTCGCGGCTGGTGTCACTTGTTGTTTTCTGAGCAATGTGTGTGTGTGTGGGGTTCGTTGCGCTTCAGCACAGATTTGTTAACTTCCATTTATTCTAAACATATTTAGCTAATGTAAACTTCACATGATTGTTGACTCGCGCAAATGACGTGTTTCCAGAGGATTTCACTTTTCGTTTCAGTCTAATGAGCGTTATTCTGAAGTTAATTTCTGAGTTCTGTTTGACCGCATACTACTATGCATTTTTAATGGTTGTTTTCCCAGGTGAGCGAGAGTGACTATTACTAACGCTCATTCTGGAGGTTGCCGATCTTATCAAAGGTCAAGCACCACTCACATTTTCTTCAGAAAATGTCAAATGCAGTGTTTAAATTGGTGCCACACATCAATATGAAATCATGGACAACCATAAAGCCTGTGATTAAATGCTTTTCACTTCTGTAAACACAGACTGATGATTGGTTTCATCATCATCCAATTCATGATGACTGTGCCTTTTGACTTGGAGTATAACGTCTTTTATTTATTTATTTTAATATATATTTATGCATTTATTTCTGCACTTATTCATGCATTTATATAAGGATTTATTTATTTTATATTATTTTAATGCACTTGTACATTAATGTATTTATTAATTTTAAGGCATTTATTTATTTAAGCATTTAGTTATGCATGCATTATTTTATTCTTTTTATTATTAATTTTATTTTAAGTAATAAGTAATATCTCTGATGAAACATAAATTAAACTTTTCCCCTGGCTTTACAATCTCAGTTTAGTCTGCTGAAGATGTAGATTCAGTGCTTTTCTCTCTCTTCTTTGGTCGCTCTCACTTTCTAGCCTTGGTCTGAGTTTCCTACCTAGACGGTATTTTAAGGCATCATTGCACATGTGTGAAAGCCGTTCCAAACAGTAGAGCGCTTAATCCAGCTTCCTTATGATACCTAATATTTTCAGAATTTGATGCGTCTCCATATGCATTTTCAGTCACTGCAGTATATCCTCAACAATCAGACACAAAACTGAATGTTAGCAAGGGTGACTGTGCTTCTCAATGACCATCTTTATCAAATGATTCTTTAATTTAATGTAAAGAAGTGAACCTTAAATTACAGGAGCCAGTGGCTCTGTAGTCGATGTTTCAGTCTGAGTAAAGCCGCTCTCTGAGCTTTGGATCAGTCTCTCCGTGTCTCCTGTAACCTGTTGTTCCCTCTCTAAATGCACAGAGGCTAGATGAATGTTTTCAGCCGACGAAAGTAACATCAGTGTTCATCTGAAAGGTTGTAAATGCACTGCTGTAAAAACTTTCACTGACCTTCTGTCCGACTGAACAGGAGTGTGAAAACAGCATCTGCGATTCTCCTTTTGCATTTTATGAAGGTAACACGGGAAACTCTGCTCTTCTAAAAGAGATGCACCACTCATTGTGCTGACCTGGACGACCCTGAACTGAAATGAACCTGCAGATTGATCTTTGCATTTAGTTCCTTTACAGCAACCATGTCTTTGTACTAACTATTGATTTGTTTGTTTTATTACATTTTTTATATGCATTTGTTTATATTCATTTAATTTATGGATTTATTTTTGTTTTATTTATTTTTTCATTTATGTATCTACTTATTTATTTTAATTAAATTTTTATTTATACATGTATTTACATTTGAATGCGTTTATGCATTTATTTATGTATCTGTTTTCTTTTTATTTATATTTTATTTATATTCTTTTTATTTTATTTCCATGTGATTTTTAGAGAATTAAATGTAAAATCCTTCATGCCACAATGATAGACCGCTATTCAACAGTGATAACTCATGCAAATAATGGTGCAGGTTATTACCACATATTTCCACATATAAACAAATAAATAAATATATTATTAATAATAATAATAATAATTATTATTATAATTAGTAAGCAATTGAAGTTTCAGTTTTAATTATTTTATTATGCAAGAAAAGAGAGAATGTGGGACATATTTGGCCACAGATGACCATGATCAGAATCAAATACTCTAGCAATTCATATAATATGTATTGATTATTAACATAACTCCGCATAAAAAGTATGGAAAACATAAATGTAAAAACGTTAAATTCAGCAGTTATTTGTTTCTCTGAAAAATGCATGGTTTCAGCTTGGTACTTTTTAAATCTAAACTTTACCATCTAGATTACAAGAAAACTATTGAAATAAATGGCTGCGCGTTCATTGCTGTTGTTTGTAGCTGTGTGTTTGTTGACGTGTCCTGGGAATCTCAGACTTCTGTCCTGGAATAGCTTGTGCAAAGTTTGTCTTTGTTGAGTAAAATGAAGGAAAGCAGAAGTCAGGACTCATTTGAGGAAACCCGGCTCACTGCTAATGTCAGACGCTGTGAGTTATACTGCTGTGACCCTGATTTTAATTCTGCCTGGTAAAGTGCAATCTCAAAGTTCACGGACAGGTCAGTTATTTAATGCATAAGTGTATTGTGCATGCGGTCGTAAAAGGATAGTGTGGATTTATTTGCACGAGTTTAAACTGGCCTGAACAGCATGATAAATGAGCTTTCAGGAAAGCCAGCGGGAGTTTCTGTGTGTGTTTGCTCCAGTAATGACTCCTCATTGAAGAAAAACAGATTTACATTGATTCAACTGTCACAGACTCACAAAACCCCGCCTACTATGTTGATTGACAGATTATGTGCCACGCCCACTTCCTGTTTTATTGGTTTTATGGCATTTGATTTCTTTCCCTGTAGCTATGGAGCAGATGTCAATCTGCACTTTCAAGTGGTGTGTGTGTGTGTGTGTGATGAGATGAGATGAGATCTGTTTGTAGTCTGCAAGGATAGAGAGATTTTGTTGAGGCCTTTTAATCAGAAAATATTTGGCCATTTTGTTCCTTGACAATTCATAGTACAAACACTTGTTTGTTTGTATTTTTATTAAAATATAGTTGGTTCTTTTAATTCCAGCATGTTCACATCTATTTTTATTTACTTTCTTTTATTATACCAAATTATTGTTATAATCAAAGACACTCATTATACTCTCATTTGGTCAGTAATGTTATACCATTTATTTGTTTTGACTTGATTTAAAACTAGATTTTATGGTTTTAAAAAGATTTAGATTTTCACATTTTCAGTATGATCTACTCATGTATTTGTTCATTTTCTATTTATTTAGAATTTTGAATAAAAAAATTGTTTTCTTCAGCGCTTTCAACTTTTTTATTTTTATTTGTAATTTTTTTAATTTTAGAACTTTTAATAAAATAATTGTTCTTTTAAATGCAGCATTTTCAACTTTATATTATTTTTATTTTTTATTACAAGTTGTCTTTATAATCATTGATGCTCATTTACTTGCATTTGCTTAGTCACCTACGTTTTATTTATTTAGAATTTTTAATAAAAATAAACTGTTCTTTTTAATTCAGCATTTACAAATCTTTTATTTTATATAAATTGTCATGATGCATATACATTTTCATTAACTCATCTGGTTATGTTTGGTTAGCTGTAGTGCAGAAGACTAAATCTTTCTGGTTTATTTTATGTAATACAATTTATTTGTTTTGAATTTTTAAGATTTTGTGGTTTTGAAAAGATTTAGATTTCCATGTTTTCAATGTGGTCTATAGTTATTTATTTAAAAACAGGTCGGCTAGTAGGCTGATATATTTAATATTTCAGGTCTGCGAGTTTGCTCACTTCAGCTTGTAAAGAGGTTATTTCACCTGTTGTGTGTGTGTGTGTGTGTGTGTGTAGACTGCAGAGAGATCCTGTTGCCTTTGATGACGGAGCAGCTCAAACTTCACCTGGAGAATCATGAAGAGCTGGACTCCTGCTGTCAGCTGCTCAGCAACATCCTGGAGGTGCTTTACAGGAAGGATGTGGTGAGAAACACACACACACACACACACACACACACACACACACACACACACACACACACACACAGACAGGTCTCTGCTTTTTTTCCACCCCAAAATGGAAAAGCAAAGTCTCCTAAAGTGGAGTATTCACTGTAAAGTGTTCACTGAAAGGCAATTCTGTGTGTTTATCTCATGTCACATCCTTCATCTTTAATGACCGGTATGTGACCCACTCAGAGATGTGATTTTATTTAATTATGGTTGGTTAATTTTTGGCTCGTGTTCTGACTGTTAATGGGCTTCTATGGCGCTCGACTGCAATTTACCCGGGCAGATATCCAGATGCACTGCTCTCTTCTCCGTCATTTGATCAATCACTGCCGTCGTGATCAATAGAAAACTTCCATAACGTCTCTGTTAAATGAAATGTCCTTTAGTGCTACTTTTAGAATAAGTGCATTTTTAAAGTCTCATTTGCATAAGGTTTTTTTTTTGTATATTGAGTGGTTTTGAATAATAGAGTGATTAAATACTTGACAGTAAACTGCATATTAAACACTCTCACCTTTACTGTAGTTCTGTGTACTAAACTAAAACTAAAATTGTTTTTTTTTTACTTGAAATCAAATAAACTTAAATATAAAAATATATATATATAAAAGCATAAACTAAACCTAAACTAATTTTCATTTAGTTTAACTTGCTGTACTAAAATAACTGAATTAAAATGAATAAAAACTGTATAGAAAACTATATAGACTAAATCTAAACGATATAGACTTAGTTAAAAAACTAATAAAAGTGACAACACAATGAAAATACTAGAACTTTAACTAAAATTAAAAACTCAGGAAATATAACAATAAAATGTACTAAAATAACTAAAACTGATAAAAATTAATGCAAAAAAAATATAGACATTAAAACAACTAATAAAAATGTCAAAAACATAACAAAATTACTAAAACTTTAACAAAAAATGAAAGTAGAGAATAAAAAAATAACATACTAAAATAACTAAAACGGCAAAAGCTATAGACATTAAAAAAACTAATACAAATGACAAACATTTTTTTTACAAATTTGAATGAAAGCAGAAAATATAAAAACAAAATGTGCTAAAATAACTAAAACCGAAATGAAAAATTATTTTAAAAACTAAATGGATATTACAACTATCTATAGTTTTTTTTTATTTATTTTTATTTTTTTAGCAAAACTGACATCCAAAATGGAAAAAATAAATTACTCCCTAAAACCCATTAAATTAAAAAGAAAATCTAAAAATAAGAACTAATTCAAATATTAATAAAAACTATAATAGTATCTTGAAGATACTAAAATAACACTGCTTTACACACGCATGTATGTATGTCACTGATTTCCTCACTACCTGGTGTTGTGGGTGAAGCATCCTTTGAACCATTGTGCGAGTGGGTGTGTGTGAGTGTATGCTTGATAATTGAGTGTGTGCGTGTGTGTTACGTAATAAGCACGTCACAGTCTAGCGCAGAGCTCTCTCTCTCTCTCTCTCTCTCTCTCTCTCTCTCTCTCTCTCTCTCACTCACTCTCATCTGTGGTTGGAGATCAGCAGCATCCTTTGAGGAGGACCTTGGAAAAGCTTGTTTAATAATTGACGATCTGCTGTGAGTGTATCAGGATGGCCTCTAACACACACACACACACACACACACACACACACATACACACAGCTTGCTGTTTCTTTGCAATTAATTGTGAAATTGACTGGAAATGAGAATTGTTTCTACACCAAATGTTTTTCCTTGTAGAAAACACAATTTACTGCCTATAGATATTTCATACCGGCCATGAAAATTGTATTTATTTATTTATTTAAATTGATTTTTTTAAGTGAAAAAAATCATGACATGCTATTCTGATAAATCAAATTAATCATATATTTGCATGTACAATTATTTAATGATAAAATATAATAATTTTAATGTGTGAATTTTGTAAATGTTTGTCGTTTTCTAAATGTCAAAATTAGATAATTCACAGAACTTGTGTCAAATGAGGAAGTCACTGAATAGACAAAATACATTTAAAGGTTAATCTATTGTTTATTTTATAAACACAAGGTCATGTTCAGCATGAACGTGTCTGAAATTGACAGAATTTAATAAAGAAAAAAGATTTCAATTCTCATGTTACTTATTTCAGCGAGGTTAAGATTATCATTCATGCGGCTTGATATAAATGATGTATTATGCTGCAATTCCAGATAAATGGTGAGAAACTTATGATTGATTGATTCTTTTTTTTTTTTTTTTTTTTAGACCAATTAAGGCCACTGAAACGGTGTTTGTCACTGTTTGTTCGGAAAATGTTGTCTTATGTGTAGGGTTGGGTATCGTTTGAATTTGATTGATTCTGATTCCAGTTCTGCTTATCAATTCCAATTCTTATCGATTCCTAATTCCGATTCCAATAAGATTAAAAAATCCATTAAACAAATTTAGATGTCAAACATATTTAATCTGTTTTATGTCTATGGTTATATAAAAAAAAATACCACAGAAAAAAACAACTAGACTAATATAAATTTGAAACGTTCAATTGTTAAAGACAAGTAAACAAATTAATTAGCAATAGCATAAATAAATAAAACTGAACAAATGTCAGGTACAGAAATTGAAATCAAAAGTTTAAAAACACTGCATAATTTTCTTTTCATAAATAAAATATTGATAAATCCTCATTAAATTTATGAAAGATATTCAGTCAGTTAATTCTTTTCTTTTGTTCTTTGATTAACATTAATGATAGGCAGCACTTTTATTAGACGGCTGACTCTTTAACACCGAACACACACAGATCTAAAAATACTGTTACACATGCGTTTTCTTTCTCATCTGTTTATATTCACTTAAGACAAAAAAAACAGCTGTGTTTATGATGATATACCTACGTATTTCGTGCATACTGGTCGATAAATGTGAAAGAGAAGTCAGTTCTGGCCCGGAACAACCTTTGTGGAAATGCACGGAACAGTTCGAGAACGAACATAGGTCGGGAACTTGCATCGGGACCGCTGTTCTCTGTGCTGCACGCAAACAGTGTGCAAGTTCTTTCCCTTCCTGCACTTAAATAGTTTAAAATCGTTAAGCGGAATCGAAATGAACATGTCTTATCGAATACCCGATTATTGGAAATGTGAAACCGGTTCTCGATACCCAACCCTACTTATGTGGATAAATCATTTATTAGTGGTGTATTTCTGTGTGGTTTTAGGGCCCGACGCAGTGGCACGTTCAGATCATAATGGAGAAGCTGCTGAGGACGGTAAACAGGACTGTGATCTCCATGGGCCGAGATTCTGCTCTCATAGTAAGTGTTTCTCTATCTGTCACAGGCTTGTTCCTTTGGGATGTGCTGAGTTTTGGGCTTTCCTGTGTCTGTGGTTAGTAACAGTGTGTTCTACCAGTGCAGTTGGGCTGCTGTCTGCAATTCTCAAATGTCTATTTACATGAACTAACAGAGAGCAATTATTAGTATTAAGTTAAAAGTAGTGCTGTCAAACGATTAATCGCGATTAATCGCATCCTAAATAAAAGTTGTTGTTTACATAATATAAGTGTGTGTGTACAGTACTATGTTAAATTAAGTTATACTTTATTGTCCTTTACAGGAACTTTGTCTTGGACTCAAAAGCTGCAGTAGTACACAACAACCACATACAATAACAACAACAACAACATTATTAAAGTGGTCATATGATGCTTTTTTAAAGATCTTTATTTTGTTTATTTGGTGTAACAGAATATGTTGACATGCTTTTAACACATTATTTTTCAAATACTGTACATTATTGTAGGTCCTCTATGCCCACTTTATAGATCTTCTTTATGCACCAAGAGCTTGTAACACTCCAAAGAGAAAGGAAAACTTGAAATTGCATCATATGACCCCTTTATGAGATAATGAAAATAATGAAATAATAAAATGAGTGGAAAAAAAAAAGATCTTATCTATGCACAATCAGCTTGTAACACTCCAAAGAGAAAGGAAAACTTGAAATGGCATCATATGACCCCTTTAAGAGATAATGAAAATAATGAAATAATAAAATGAGTGGAAAAAAAATAATATATATATAGATATTTGACAAAACTTAAATGTTAAATGTGAATCTAGTATTCTTTAGCATTGCTGGTGCCATGCCATGAACCCTGCCCCCATAGCGAACTGAACCGAACCGAAACGAACCGTGGCATTGGTATATCGTTACACCCCTAACGCTCACAGCCATATGTGTGGAAGTGTCTAGTGATTGAGTCTTGAACATGGATGTGCAACTGAAGTACTTTCCTGCCTTTCTCAGTTATTACCCCACCATCATTCTCTCTCCACTAGAGTTCAGTAAGTAGCTCTGCGCTGTGGTGTTACTATAGAACTAACCTCTGATTTATGCCTCTTCTTTCTACTGAGCTTATGTTAAAAGGTCTCTAAACTCCAGATGCTCAAGTCCTAATGGTCGAGTCACATAATGCCCATTCATCGCTCTCAGGGTACATGTACTCTTTGCTGACCTTTTCAGTAAATCCCTCTGTCTTATGCGGTCCAATCGTGTGCCAAGCCGAGCACATCTGCCAGCAAGAGGGCTGGGCGAAATATCCAACATTTATGAAAACTGAGTATTAGACTGCCATTAAACTAGTTTCATTCTGACTTGAGTATGAGAGAATTAATGTCATTTCTGTGAATCGGTTCAGTTTCATTGAATCGAATCTTTTAATAATTGGCATCATCAGTAAATGTTTACACAGGTATGTGCATGGTTTTTGTAATAGATTCAAATTTGTATGTAGGCAGATGTTTATTACTTTCACATTTATGCATTTTGGCAGATGCTTTTGTCCAAATCGACTTTTTGCATTTTCAATTCATGCATTCTCTGGGAATCGAACCTGTGACCTTGGTGTTGCTGGCGCCATGCTTTACTATTTGAGCTTTTTTAGTATGCATTTATATTTATTATGTATTTGTTATATTGATGCATAAAAACTATTAATAAGTATTCTTGTGGTAGTTTCTAAATGGCTTTTTCAGTTCATGCATTCCCTGGGAATCGAACCCATGACCTTGGCGTTGCTAGTGCCATGCTCTACTGTTTGAGATAAAATAACTTGAGATATAATAAAATATATTGATGCATTACAATGATAAGTAAATATTCTTGTATTCATTTACTGAAAAGCAGTGCTAAAACATGATTATTTTTTAATAAGGTTATTCAATTCTTGATTAAATTTTGTTTAAATTCATCTGTAAAAATCTAATTGGCTACAAGTGGCTTTTTGAGCTTATGCGTGACCTTGGCATTGGTAGTGCCGTGCTCTATTGTTTGCATGATTTTTTTAATTTATTATTTTAGTATGCATTTGTTATATTGATGCATAAAAATGACAGTTAAAAAATAATTGTTTTTGATAGACTAATTCTTGATAAAATTATTTTAAATTCAACATTTTGTATCTAATTGGCAATAAATGGCTTAAAATGTTGCTTGAAAAATCATTGAAAAACCATCTTCATTTTATGCCATTTTAGAACAGTGCCAAAGAAAAAGAAAAAAAAATCCCAGCCCCTACTTTTAATTATGCAAACATGTCATTATTTACTGCTGAATTTCAATATTTGAAGGTCTCAGATTTATAGATTTGACTTCTTGTGATTGAAGCTGTCTGTTTATGCTTTTTTAAGTATAAGTATGTTTAAGAATGTATGTGCTGCAGATTTGGTTGAATTGTGTGTAGATTGATAGTACATTTAATGTGTGTGTGTGTGTATTTGCTCTCTGTGAGCAGCTCTTTCACGCTGACCTTGTTTGTCAGGGCTCTGTTGCTTGGATTCAGGTTTATGCATTAACTTTTCTCTGTGGTTTTGCTGGATATGAGTGTAGAATTTAAATGAGACTGGTCAGCGCGTGCACACACACACACTATTTTTCACCTAATGTATGTTAGCAACCATTTAACAATGCAATGTTAACCATCTAGAACACATTAAGTGCATAGCAATATGCTAAAAACCACTCAGAACAACCTCTGCAGCATCATATGTTGCATATATAGTGAGTTTTGCATGATCAGACAAAAAGATCTGGAGGATCACCACTCCAGTATTTTATGATCTGATGTTAGCGTTTTAATCTTTTCTCTGCATGTGTTGCATTTAAGTCCTTATAAACCTCATCTTTACCATCCAGGAGGCTTTTTTCTTCTTTGTCAGGATCAGTGCTTGTGTATATTCAGTTTTTTTTAGCCCCCCCCATTCCTCTGCAGTAGGCGGGGCCAGGTGGAGAAAGCAGGCTTTTGATTGGCTGCTCTGTTTGATTGACATTCCAGGCCTGACGGCGGGTACGGTCTGCAGCATCAGTGCAGCAAAATCCTCTTCGATTTACATTCTCACCACATTCTCTGTGCATTAAATATACATTTGTGATGATAGAGAGGCTCTTCAGATTGATTTATTTCTATCTGTAGGTTTTTGCTGACTGTCCTCCTTTAAGTGCTTTTCAGATGAGTTTTTCAAACTCTCGCATGGGAAATACCGAACATTTGCCGCTGCAAGCATGCATGGGAATTCCCAGCTTAATAAACATGGAAATGCACACACACTCCTTCATTGTGACCTGGAGAATTTTAATAACTCTTAGTCTCTTTCGCTTTGCTGCTGGAAAATGAGAGGGAGGTAGAGAAATACATTGACGATCCCTTCAAAGGAACATTTTATTTATTTATTTATTTATTTAAATAATATATTTGCTCCAAAACAGCTTTATTATATTTTTTTATTTATATTTTTTTATTTTAAATTGACGATGCACAAATACATCAATATCCATGTGGGCTTCTTTTTCCCCACTCAAACTAATTAACTAAAATATATATAATATATTTTATAAAATATTATAAAAATATATGTAATCATTGACAGTCTAAACTAAATATTTATTAAAATTACAATATAACGCAAAGCTACTTTTTTTATTTATTTCATTTACTGATTTTTATGTAGTTTTTTTATGAATTATTATTATTTATTTTTTTATTTTATTTTTAATTTGACTCTTTTGAGGGTTATTCCGCCTCAGATGTTTTTCTGAAACTCTCTCTCTCAACACTGTTATCGTGATCCTCACAGCAGGCTTTGTACTAATATTAAATAAATCCACAGAATCAATCCCATGAACTTGCTGTTGCCATCTGGAGTGAATCGTAGTCATCGGGTCTGTATTTGTACTTTATTTATTTATTTATTTATTTATTCTCTCCCTGCTGCTCCTAGATCACTACAGTGGGTTTATTCTTATCCAGTGTAATCTGGGCGGACGAAATGGTGAACATGATGGGAACAGATCTCACTTCCTTCTGAATCTAAAGCTGCTATTCACACATATTTACACATTCCAACAATTAGCATCTGCAATGCCACAGTAGGGTACCTGAAATCAACACTGCCAAATTTCCGGTGAAATACAACATTATACAATTCTGATATGAGACCACCATTGAAAACTCACCCTCAGGCTAGTTGAGCTTAGTTAAAGTCCCCATGAAATCAAAATTAGTTGATTAGTTGAAAAAAAGTTTTTTGGGTGTTAGTATCAATATGTTAGTCTTAAGGTTATCTATAAGGCAGTGTGCTCCAAAACAGTGACAAAATTTGCATTTAGAAGATATAAGCATTCAAAGCTTGCAGTTCGTCACTTCCGCCAAAACGGCTCAACGTTTTTTTTGACGTCACATCGTACTTCGGCTTCTCATCAAACTTTCTGTCCAATCAAATGCTCTCTAGAAACTGAAGCGCCTGCCCCCTACACTATAAAATAGATGCTGAAGCCGTGGCTGAAATCGGTCACTTGTCCACAGAATTAATATTTTCTGTACAGTGAATGGCACGTAGTGCACTATATAGGGGACAGGGAACGATTCAAACTGTGTAAATATGCTTTCCATTGTATTTTCTACACAGAATGCTATATTTTATAGCAATATGGATGAGATTGTGGCTGGCATGCCCTGTCAAATGCAGCTTTACGGAGCTCAATGGCTCTGAACGGCTCTAGCCCAAGCTGTGATATAAACGACCGCTATTGGCTGTTTTAAAAAGGGACGGGCTGCTTGATATGTCCCACCCTGTCTTCCTGTTTCAGTTTAAATGACGTCCACACATAGAGTAATGCTGCGTGTTTCTAAGCATTTCAGGGGACCTTTAATGTCAGCTAACTCTAATTTATTTACCTCATTTGCAGTGATTTATGAGTTTTTTCCTCCCTCATAAAATTAGATAAATAAACATTTATATCATGTGTAACAATTAATAATTTGTTTTTAGCCGAATACTATTTTTGCTTTGAATAAAATAAAAGTAAACTGTATTTTACTAATTTATTTATATCATTTTATTAAATAAAATAAAAAAATGCCTATGGATAAAATAAAGCTGTGAAATGCATGATACATCCAGAAGTGTCAAACAGACTCAGATAACGGAGCCACTCTTTGTATTTTTTATGTTTTATTTTGTATAGTAAATAGTTTTAAAAACTGTATAAAATCCACAATATTGCACATAATAAATAAATTGCACTTTTTTTTAAGGAACAGAAAACAACTAATCGTCTCTTTAGGCTACAGTAGAGCTATTGAGAATCACAACCGTTGTGATAGGAGAGGAGTTTGAATTGTGTTTCTGAAGTTGCCAACAGGGAGAGAGTGAATTCAGTGGAGAGGTTGTGTTTTTTGTCAGTCAAGTGGCTTAATTTGCCCTTTTTAAAAGACGTTGGCACGTATCTGTGGATGGCCTCTGCTGTGACATTCCCAGAATGCTTTGCTCTTGTGATGTCATGAAATCTGTATCGCTGGAGATGATTTTAACCCTGTTTTGCTAGATATTTTAGTCACTGAAATGTTCTTTCATCTAAAAAGGAATGTTTGATGTTTGATCAGTATGGCTTTCACTCTGGTTCTGGACACACACAGTTCTTTGCGTTACATTTCACTGAAAATGGTCGTGAAAAACAGATTTTCATTTAATCCATGTTGTGCTACCAGCACATCAGCTTCTTCTTCTACAGATAACACTTCATCTTCCATCAATCCTGGTCCAAAAGATGCAGCCGAATCAGCCATCAAGCCACCAGCCACCGTCACAACTGCATCTACCACTCAAGCCACCTCCACCTCGGCTGTTCAACCCATGTCTGCTGTCCCTGTTGCTTCCAATGTGGGGAAAAAACAGCGCCCTCTGCTGCCCAAGGAGAACACACAGCCGGCCCAGCGGCCTGCAACATTGAACCCGGCTGGCGGTAAATTCCAGACATCATCTCAGAAGGTGCAGAGACAGCAACAACAACAAGGTGAGACGGCTCCTCAGAGCCAAGCACAGCCCCAGACCTCAGCCAACAACTCCAGCACACGCTACCAGACCAGACAGTCCGTCAAAGGTAAACACTTGACAGTGCAGAAATTTGATTCCCATAAGAATTAATATATATATATATATATATATATATATATATATATATATGTG
>NW_015505548.1:361539-370166 GCF_001515645.1 Sinocyclocheilus grahami
ATATATATATATATATATATATATATATATATATATATATATATATATATATATAATATACATTGGTAACTAAATTATCATAAATATATAATAAAACATTATATATTTGTGTGTGTGTATTATTAGATATGATTAATTAAATTCATTTGTTCCGTATGTACCAATGTATTAATTAAGGTAATGAGAATTCTGGGCAAAATCTGTTTAATTGTCGTAAAATAATATCATCATAAATGGGTTCTGAAAGCCATTTCATTTAAATTTTTAACTTTTAAAATTTTCTTTATGCAATATATCTTTTCTTTTTCTCTTTTGAAGTGTCACCTGTGACTGCATTTCTTCTCTCCATTCTCACAAACTGACCTGCTCCTATATCTCTCTCAGACCCGTGACACACACACACACACACACGCTCCAGGATATCTTATTTGCTCTGATGTTCCTCGTCATTTTCACAACAGGAACATTGTTTGATTCAGTGCAGGTGTAGAGAGTGCGATCACACTAGACAGGATGTGATGTCACACTCTAGGAATTCGGTTTTTAAGTAAAAATAGATTAAAAATCAATTCAAAACAATAAAATATAAATTGTATCTACTTTCCTGCTACAGCTTATTTTATATCACACCAACAGCTCAGTCTATGACATTTAGATCCTGTATTGACTAAGCATCTTTTTCCATATTCAGATCAGAGTTCATCAAAGTCTAGTGTGACCGCAGCTTTATGGTGACTGTATCACATGACTTCCTGTCACAGAGAGGTGAGCGTTTACAGTTGTTTCCATGATTACGCCTGTAGTTGTAATAGAGTGCAACAGTTCCGGAAGTAAAAATGCCATTCGTTTTCTCCATTGGGAAATTAAATTTTTTTTTTTAAGTAGAACTGACCTACTGTGAGCTCCGAGGTTGTTAATAGGTGAGAAATGCTTTTGAGCCATCAGTTTGCAGAATTTCAACTTGTTCTAAATAATCATGGTTAACAGTGGACATTTTTAGTGAAAAACTACATTACCCATGATGCTTTACAGAAAATTCCAATCATAGAATCGCAGCGAGCAAATCTCGCCAAAAGATTGCAGAGTATATTATATTGTATATAAATATTTTATTTTCTAATCAAAAACTTTAAGTGGATAGTTATATATTTCTCATTTAATTTGATTATCTAATTCACAATGCTTCATTGATTGCAGTTCTTTCCCTCACTAAATCCATTAAGTACACAGTCTTCGTCTTTTTGTCCGATTTTCAAATATTTTATTGCTTCAAATCAAAGTTTGTAATGTCGTGATTCTTCTCGTAGCTGGATGGTTTGGTTCATGACTTGCAATGCTTTTAACAAAGACTTTTTAAAATCCCTATGGGAAAAATGAATGGAAAAAATGCTTCCAGAAACAACGTCGCTGAAAAAGTGGGTGACACTAATGCACTCTATAGAAGAACATTAGGTGAAGTGAAGTGATTTCAAATGAACAGAGTTGAAAATGCTTCCTGTAATTCAAATAATCCATTAAGTGAGAGAAGTTTATACATATATAGTGCGTCTAGAAAATCTTTAAATGTGATTATTACGAATCTACAAAAATAAGTCATACTTTTTTCCTTGTTTTTTTTCCCTGGTAATAATAGTCACACAGAGGCTTGTGAGATGATTTCTGTATAAATCCCCTATAATGCATTTGTTGTGACTTCACCGGTCTGGGCTGCGAATAATTACATCCTCTGGAAAGTTTTCTGTTCTTGATATCCGGTAAGATCCATAAAGTCCTCTGTGAGAAACATCATCCAGTGCATCTGAAGAGTTGTGCTTCGATTTAATGCTGTGATTTCCATGAGGAAGAGAAGACTGAAATGAAAAAAGTTTGTGTCCTGTTTGTGTTTTAAACCCTTCTGATTTTCCAAACCTTTAGCAGGATGATAACCAAAAAATTGTAAAGCAAGATTTGTTAACGATCCTGTTTGAAATAATTTCACGCGCTGCATGAGGGAAATAGTCTCATTATTCCTTTTTTTCCAGGAGAAAATTCCATTATTCTGATATATATATATATATATATATATATATATTAATACTAGCTGCGATATTTCCAAACCTAGTTCAGTACTTGCGTCCATAAAGTACCAAAGGGGCAAAAAACAAAAACAATCTGATAGGATTTTCCTGAATCATCCTGATCAAAAAATACAGCAAGTGAACAGATGCTCCTGTAACGATGCATTCTGTCGCTGAACTCCTGTACTGAAAATATGATGCTCAGTTGTGTGTGTAATCCTGCGGTCACAGAAACCAGAGTTTCCAGCGCGCATGTTTCTTGGCCTCCGCTTTGGACTTGCGTTTGGGCGTGGAGCTGATGGTCTCCTGAGGATACGGCAGAGGGGGGAACGGGGACTCCTCCGCGGGACACAGTCTCTTCATCAGAGGCTGGAGCTTATCCTCCTGCAGTTTAAAGTCCAACTCCACACTGCAGACCAGAGACAAAAGAAATGCAAGTTCAGAACAATAATGCATGCATACTACAGAGAGAGAGTCAGATGGCCTGAACAACACCGAATACATGCTATCAGTCTTGAGATCAGTCAAAAAGTATTTTCACAGTTTGTATCTGTGTTATGACAATTCTGAGGCAATCAGGATATTTAATCAGTTAAATGGTTAATATGGTTTTGGACCTAGAGTTTTATCCACTGAGAATTTGTTGGATCATAAAAAGTAGCTTTTGCATACCAGAATTGAGGCAAAATTGAATGCAAGTCTGCTGAATCAGTGTCTAAATCGATACATGACTATTATTTAAAGGGGTCAAATACACAAAATAATGTTCTTTTTAGCAACATCATATGACCCCTTTAATATTAACTTTTTTTAAAATAAGATACACAGATGACTTGTGCACAGTAAGACCAAGAATGTGTATTTACAAATAATTGTAGACAATGTTTATTAGACTACTGAAAAGTCATACTGACTTAAAGATAATTAAATAAATAAATAAATACAAAATACACATTTTCAATAAAATACCTTATTTAAATATGCATTTCAGAAAAAATAAGCCTAATTTAGACCATAAAGGTATTATTATTATTACTTTTATTGTTATTATTTTCCTTATTATTACTACTACTATCATTATTTATTTTCAAGAAAATAATCTCTTAAATTTAACATATGTATATTGTGCATAAAGAAAATGAAACCTATTTTAGACCATAAAGGTATTTTTATTATTATTATTATAAATAATAATAATAATTGTATTACTATTAGTTATTTTTATGAGAGTAGTCTTAAATTTAGGCTTAATTTTCTTTACCCAAAATATATATATTTAGTCATTTACTTTTGATTTTGGTGTGAAAAATCAAAGTAGTAAAAAAATAAAAATGAAAGAAAAAGCTATGAGCCATATTATATTTTTTAACTTCTAGGCTTTGGGTTTTACTGCTGACAGCTCTTCTCAAGCATTTTTGTTTATAATCTTCATATTTTATGGGTTGAAGGAAGGTAGTGGTGGCACAATTGAGTTTCCAGATGATCTAAAGCTGCTGTTTTGTTGTACTTTCTTTTGACGTAAAGCAGTGAAATAAGAGCTTCAGGTTCAACAGATGAGAAGCTTAATGATCTGTGATGCATTTTACTATGTTTCTCTCTCATTGTCCCTTAAGAGTATAATTTGTAGAGTTGATGTTGCTGGCTGTGTAACGATGAGTGTGGAAGTGTTCGGTCTCTCCGGGTGTTGCATTGTGGGATTTATCCTCTGGAGCCTCCGTCTTATGTGCTGGAGATAATCCAGTGTCCTCGACACATCCGATTGCTGAGATCAGTCACATTAAACTCCACGATTAGAGAGCAGAGATGGAGAGATGAGGGTGAAAGTGTTGGAGAGAGGGATTATTTCACTCTAGCAGACTGAACAAACTTCCGTCTCTTGAAGGAGAGAGTGTTTGTGTACTTACAGACCTGTACACTGGATTTGATCTGCTCTTTGTATTTGTAGTTCATAAATGTGATTGGATAAGCCATTTCAAAGGCCTTGGGAAAATAGTTGTCAACTAATATGAGTTTTCCAAAACTCCATAAGTTTACTTGGGCTGATTGTGGCTGATGGTTGGTATAATGCTGATATCTGTGATATGCAGTCTTTTATTATAATTATATAGCAGTAATTCTAACTTTTGCACAATATTTATTTAATTTGCATGTGCATTATCCATTGTTGGTAGATTTTAGAACTGAACTGATCAAGGGAGTATGAAAAATACCATATATACAGTGGGGCAAAAAAGTATTTAGTCAGCCACCAATTGTGCAAGTTCTCCCACTTAAAAAGATGAGAGAGGCCTGTAATTTTCATCATAGGTATACCTCAACTATGAGATATATATATATATATATATAAGACCTTCAATGCCTTATTGTTTGTGTAAATGGTTAAAATATGTTTTTATTTTGCTAGAAGATCCAGTCTTCACATGTGAACTAAGGTTAATGATTTCTTTGAGTGTAGTATTTTATTTAAGCTTTTTCCATCAAGACATTTAAAGGAAAAAATAAAAATAAAATAAAACATCTTGCTTGTAATGTCCTGAGAGTCAAAGGCAATATGTTTCTGAGTGGTAATGAAATGTAAGACTCCTATTCCTCTCTTGCTGTCAGAGTGTTCAGATTAACAGAGACTTCTAACACTCTCTACACCCCGAACCCTGTCCAATACATGTGACGCATCCACAGTGATGTTTATTTTGCAGACGGCACCCAGAGTGCTGCCATTCAGCATGAGAAATGAAGTCTCGCTTTGAATTGCATTGCTTTCCTGTTGATTTCATGCACTAGATTGTGAAAAATGTCTTCCAGAAACGCTCATTTCAAATAATAAATGCACTGTATAGCATATTGTCTGCCAGGCTGTATTTAAACCTGTGTTTGGTTTGAATCTGTTGAACAGGCTTGAGAGTGGAAGGTTATGTAAGGTGTGTGTGTGTTATTGAAGACTCAGCGTGTTTGTTCATTGTGTGTCTGGCCTTTGCATTGAGGCGCAGCGCAATGCAGCAATTAGCAAATTAATCACACAGCACAACCTGGTAATTATGCCCTTATCAATATGACCATGTTCTCGCTACAGACAGACACGTACAAATCACTCATTATCTCAATAAGTCTCAAGAAGCTCTTTGAAAAAGCTGCTTTGAGTTTCTCTGAGAGCGACTAATAATTCGGTGGAAGTTTATTGTGCTTTGTAGTTCAGTATTGCAGAAGAGATGCTGTTTATGTGAAAAAGTTGTCGGTCAGATGATGCTTTTTTTCTTTTCTTTTTTTATCGTCATTGCCATCACAACAAATGTTTATTATTTATTTAATGCATTTTATTTTTTACGTGTTTTTGTGGATTTTATATATGCCAAAAATAATATAAAATTGATTGTTTATTTATTTCTAAAATAAATTAAATTACTTAATAAAAAATCTAAAAAGTGTTTGCAAATTCTGTATTTAAGGTAATTATTATAAGAAATGTTCTAAATTATATATGTATAATTTAGAAAGATTTAAAATTTAAATTAATTAAAAAAATGACTTATACAATTATAATAATTTCTGTATTTCAGTAAATACATTTATTTTATAACAATTATACCAGCCAACGAAACGTATTATGTGATTAAATATTGCACATATATATTTTTCAGTAAATATTTGTAGTTTTATAACTTTTAAATTAGCATATCAACAAAATCATCGCAAGTTTTTGTTTCTAACCCACATTTACTCACACTGATTCTCTGTGATTTATCTATTTTTCTTAGAACTGACACTCAGAATCATATTGTGAAAAAGATCATTTCTAGATCTGAAGAATTAAACCCATTTTCGACTCCATAAGCTCTTCATTTTGATATTTCTGTTTAATAGGAGCAGTAATTTTGTTCTCTGAATTGACGTGCGGCTCATGACATACGTTTCGATGCTCAGTATTTCTAGCTTTCGAACCACAAATCAATGTTTAATATTTCTCTCTGGATCAATACGGTCCTCCACAAAATAAAGCAGAGCATCATGAGGAACGCAGTGAAGTGGCTGTCCAGAGAACGACAATATTTCATTTGCATTAGGGAGCTGAGCGTGAGCCAAACGTGACGTTGTTTTCGTCTGACAGGCCTAGATTTCTCTCTCTCTCTCTCTCTCTCTCTCTCTCTCTGGCGTTTGCGTGGTTTATTTCATGGATCGTTCGCCGTGTCTCCTGCTCTCCACCCACGACTGTTGTCAGAGTCCTGACGCTTTTCTCTGTTTCTGAGCTGCTAATTAGAAACTGAAAGCTGTTGATAAGGGCTGTATATCCCCGCTCATTGCCCCCGCGTGCAGCTCAGCGCTCTTTTCTTTAATGTGATGTACTGTAGGCTTTCCTTCCCTTCATCCCTGAGGATGAGGAGTGGTTTGATCTGGCTCTGCTCCTCCTGTTTAAGCTCATTAACGTCGGAGGTGTTCTCATCCCGTTCTCATCTCAGCGTTTACACCGGAAACGCATCAGTGTGCTGGTTAAGTGCTCGCAGTGACCTGATGTTCATCACATCAGAACAAATGTTTTTATGTATGTGTGTCTGAGAGGTAATGAAATCAGAAAATACTGGAGAAACATTTCACCCACATCTCGAGCTCAATGGTGTCAGTTTCGACAGTGTCTTTTCTGTTTTCATGTTTTCAAGTCTCGGAACTCTTTTTGTTTTCTTGATCCACAACTTTTTGGTTGTCCAAAAAAAAGTAAAGATATGTAAGAAGTGTAGTCTTGTTTAAGTATCTTCCACTTATCAACACATTATGCTTTGAGTTTGAGTCTGAGTCAATCTGAGTGCATGAACCTTTCCACAATGCATCTGTTGCTTTCCTAACCAGCAACTTTTTTTTCCCTGTTAGGGCAATATATCAAATGATTGTTTGTTTGTTTGGTATTTATTTGTCCCTTTAGGTAACCCAAATTTTACATCGTTTTAAAGAATTGTTTTTTGGCATAGTTTTAAAGAATCAAAAGATGCAGTGATTCATTTGCTTCGGTCAGATTCATTGATGCTTCTGCAATGTATTTTCCATTTTTTTAGGTAAATATGGCTGTATATTGGTGAATGTTTGATTTTAATGTATTTATTTAATATTTTTATATGTAGTATTAATTTTTGATTGATGATTTTTTCAGTAAATAATTTTAACAATGCAATTTTTTCAAATTGTTTTAAGGTGTATATGACTGCATACTGGTGTATGCATGAATGAATTAATATATTTTTCATATCTATTTAATATTTTATGTTTTTATATTTTATATTTATTTTGTATTATTTATTTTTAATACCTATTTTTATATACCTTCCTGAAACGTAACTTCTTACGGTGACAATTTTTGGTGGCTTGAATGTCTGAGCATGTTTTATTTGAAACCGAGTGTTTCAGTGATTAAAAATAAGCAATGATTAATTTGCATTTTTAATAGATGCTTTTTTTATGCATGAATGAATAAATCAATTAAATGGTAAATAAATAAACTTTTTTATTTAATATTTTATATGCATGTTATTTTTTATATATATTTGTAAAATATATTTATTTATTTATTTGCTGCATTGCCCAGCCTTGATGCCTCTTGTGTATTTTAGTATTTAACTTAGCTGTGAAAGTTTGTTAGCTTAATTAGTTGGCTCGTTTCTGGTGAGATTTGGAAGGATTTGTAAACGTGTTGTGTTCGTGTCTGTGGGCATTAGAAAGGAAACGTGTCGGTGCCAGAGACAACAGACTGACACCCCAGTGAAAGTGAATGTGTCTCTCATTAGTAGCAGATGCCCTCTCATCACTCACACCAGCGTTTGATGCCGACCGCTGGGGGATTCACGCCAGCTTCGCCCGCACTGATTCCAAATGCTTTTCTGAGACGTTGTGCCGTCTGTCATGTTTCTCAGCGCTCATCCGGCCGGATCCTGCAGGCCTGCCGCACGTCACTGACACTCGTTAGAATGGAGAGGAACATGCAAACACACACGGAGATGAAGAGCGCAGGTCGAGGCCTTTCAGCGGCCGGCTCGTATCTCAGCCTCATTAGCAGAGGGACGGCGAGCCCAGATAATCATCTGAATGAGAGAAGACGACTCTGAAGAGCTTTAATGAAACATTCATTATTCCTTCCTTCTGTCTTTTTCTCTCTCTCAGTGTGTTGAGGTGCCATGCACTTATCACACCTAAACATGCTCCTTTCATTTGTTGTTGCCACAAAGCAAGACCTGAAAATGAAGATGGTTTCTTTTCCTTTTTTAGCATCGGTTCCGTCACTTTAATCTCTAGTCGAGGCTGGTCGTTTTAGAGGGACTCACTCAAACTACAGTGTGTTTGTACTCGGAAACGTTTGATACTGATAGTCTAGCTGGTAATTAGTGTTTGACAAAGCAAGTGTCACTATTCCTCGCACTAGGCAAGTAGGCAGATGTCTGATCAATACATTATGAATTATTTTTATTTATTCATTTTTAAATAATAATAATTATGTATTTATTTATTTAATAATTTCATTTTTAAATAATAATTATAATTATAATCGTAAACTATTTAATTAAACTTGCTTTATGTATATATATATATATATAT
>NW_015505548.1:370199-394557 GCF_001515645.1 Sinocyclocheilus grahami
TTTATATATTTATATATATATATATATATATATATATATATATATATATATATATATGTATATATATATATATATATATATATATATATTTCATTTTATTTTTTATTTTTTTCAGTTATAAATGAGAATCACAAAATGCTAATATTGCTGATAGTGATGTATATCCAGCAAATCATGTTTTGTATTCTCTCTTTTCTCTCTCGCTCTCTCTCTGTTTGTATGTATTAATACAGCTGTCCATCATACTTTGCTACGCTCCATCTACAGATTAATCTGCATCTCTCGAAAGTGTGCACACACACACACACTCACAATGCACTCTCAATGCCCGCCAGCTTCGCCGTGGTATTACTGTAGTATCTATAGCAACCAGAGGCTCTGTATAATGCCAGCGTTTGAGTGTTAGCATGGAGAACATCATTAGTCTAGCAGAGAGAGAGAGATCTGCTGGTGTCTCTCCACTGAGCGTTTACACATCTCTGTAATGTCATCAGCTCCTCTTCCTTCAGCTCCACTCCAATAGAATTACCACACCGCCGCCACCATTGTGTATGTGTTAACTTTAGAGATTGAAAGCGAAAATGACGTGTAGCCAAATATGGTGGCCCATACTCAGAGTTTGTATGTTCCTGCTGGTCCTGAGACTCGAACCTGTGACCTTCGGGTTACAAGTCCAACTCTCCAACCATTAGGCCACGACTATAGAGTAAGACTGTTATGTTAGCGCTGACTTCAATGATAAAGTCACAGTATCAGTGTCAGGGTGTTGTGAGTGGTTGCCAGGGCGTTAGTTGGATGTTGCTGTGATTTTTCTGGATAATTGCAAGGTGGTATTAAATGAGGTATAATATTGCAATAATATAGGGCTGGTCTCAGTCATGTGACACTAAACAGCGCTGTGAGATTACTTAGTTTGTCCAGCAGAGCGTGCTCCATTGTTTGCTACTGGCGACCTGGATGAAACGCTTTAAAGCTTAAGTCAATGGAAAACCATTGAAATTTTGAACGGCCATATCTCCGTAAAGGCGCAGGGAATCCGCACCAAATTCGGGGATCCCTTCAGCTCGAGGAACCCTCTCAAACAATCAAGTGTATGTCTCGAGGCCCTCTTTTCCGAATGAGACCACCCCGCGTCGATAGCCCCCAGGGTTCGGGAGTTACGGGTGATTAAATTCGCGGCCCGGCGCCGATCGATCTAGCGATCCCGGGGGGCTACCGACGCGAGGAGTGTGGCGTTCGAGAGGGCTCCTCGAGCTGAAGGGATCCCCCGAATTTGGTGGAGATCTGCCAGCGCATTTGCGAGATAGTGACACCAGTCAACACTCTCACTTCAGTAAGGAAGTCTCTTGTTCAGGCAGCAGCATTCAAGCGTTGGCTTATTCGACCGTAAGTGCGTCACATAAATAAATGATATTTTAAAGGATATTAAAATAAAAATAATTATTTTATATTGTAATAACATTTTGCAAGATCATTGTTTTTTTCTGTATTTTTGATCAAATAAATGCAGCCCTGATGAGCATAAGAGACTTCTTTAAAAACATTTCAAGTCTTACTAATCCCAATCTTTTGAGTGGTAGTGTGTGTATATATATATATATATATGTGTGTGTGTGTTATTTCCCCCCGGCAGAAGATTATTATATTTATGATATCGAAAAAAGAAAAAAATATTTACTGTCTGCCTCTGTATATATATATATATATATATATATATATATATATATATATATATATATATATATATATATAAACGGTTACTCTATTATGGCAAAAATCATAATCACGATTATTTTGGTCAGTATTGTAATCACGTTTATGAGCTCAGATCGGAAAAGACTGTACCTCATGTTGGTTTCATACGGATTACTTTATCAGAAAATATTTGTTTTCAACATGACTGACTTAATTTAAAAGAAGACACTTCAAGCTTTCTATAGATTGGTTTCTCATGTCTGTGTGTGAAGTATTCACTCCATATTTTATGGAGGAGCGAAAGCGAACATCTGGAAAGGGGTGGAATGGGTCACAATCTATATAAAACGATTATTGTGACCCATTCCACCCCTTTCCAGTTTTCATAATCGTTGGAAGCCGCAATTCAACTTAAACCTACCTATTTCTTAATAAACTGATTTAAATGATTTAACAAAACTGAAGCTTCACGTTTCAGCCTGTAAGCTGTCTGGATGCTGGTAACATGCACAATATACGTGTGATTTTTGTGAAATTATTGTCTATGGAAATCGACTTCATGTTGCAAATGCTGTCGATTGAGCTTTACTCGTATTGATCTGGGAGCGTTCTTTAAGAATGTCAGCCATGGGAAGATCCTTCAGAGAGACTGAATGCCCATCAGAGGAGTAATGCGGAGTGATGGAGGGATAATGATGCAGGAAATGAGAGGTGGAGAGAAAGTGCAGAGAGATGCAGAAGGTTAAACTGAGAAACTGAAGCCGGAAACACTGTGGCTCTCTTCCAAAAACCTAGTGAGCCGTCCTGCTGTCTGCTGTTGGATAGGTAAAGTGGCTCTGTGCCTGAAATGCACCCTCATGAGCAATCGCACACTGTCTGTTTAAAACGCTTACTGTGCATTAATCCGTTTCCCAGGAATCAAGATATTGCAAGAAAAGTCAGTGTTTTTGTTGATTTGAAACGCTCTACATAGGCTGCATCTCTGTACGCCACACAAATAGTGCAGTGCATAAGAGCCTCGCTTTACAGTTGATTATAATTGAGTTTGACATTAGATGATTGCTGTGCTAATCTCTTCTACATACAAAGCAGAAAAAAATGCATAAAACAATGTTAATTAGATTTAACTTGTTTTCAGAATTATGCATATTCAAGTATCACAGAATATTAATAATCAGCATTTCTCTCTACTTGTGTGCCATCTTGGATGATTGATTGGTTGATTTTTATTTTTCGGTGCTTTTTATTTAAAGTGTCCATACAGTACTGCCAGTTTGAATTTCTATGCTATTATAGTATTTATTAATATTTTTAGTTCTTTTATTTTTACGGTTTTAGTTTTAATTTGAATTTTAGTTTAACTTTTTTCTTGTCCTCTAATTCGTTTTTGGTTATATTATATTTATATTATATTATTATTTTGTTTATATAGTTTTCTATTTAGCTTTAAATAATTTTTATTTCAGTTTTAGCCATTTTGTTACTTCAGATTCAGCTGATTTATTTTAGTTAGCTGCTAAGGCGATTTTTCGTTTAAGCTTTTCAAGTGTAAATTTTGCATTTAATATTCTGGTTTATTTCATTAACAAAAATATTTGAAAATTTCATTTTAAAACTTTGGTTAACAACATTGCCTTGTGCATCATTTTTTAGATATATATATATATATATATATATATATATATATTTTTTATTTTTATTTTTTTTTTTATATATATATTATTGATTTTATTTTAAATATCCCTATAATAAAACTTTGTTTGATATTTTATTTAATTTTATTTCTGTTTTCAGTTGTCAAAAACTATTTTTAATCATTTTAGTTAACACCACTACCTTGGTGCCAATTTCAAATTTCAGTTAATTTCGGTTCACAACAGAGTTTATAAGTGAATCGTTTATCTTCAGTTTGTTCAGAACTGCTTCATGTTGCATGCACACTCTGCTGCTGCTGAACGACAGGCATTTATTGATTCCGAGGCGAGAGCTGCTGAGACTGAAGAGCAGTGATCTGAGCTCTTGTGCTTTGTGTCAGGAGATTTCTCCTCCCTACCATATTATGCTAAGTAGAACACTTTAGCTCCTTCAGACTGAACTCTATTAGCATGATTTATGTGGATGTGAAGCCATTCTGGATATCATCGGTGTAAACAAGCGTAGGCCTACGCCATGTAATACTTTTAAACGCATGCACACAAGAGACATGGATAGCAGTGTTTGGGAAGCAACTTTACATTTTGTTACGCTACTTTGAAACTTTGTTAAACTTTACACATTTGATGTTCTCATAAATAAAAGATATTAAAATATAATAATAATATCAGATACATCAAAAATATAAATATATACATATAAATAACAATTATAAAATTAAATAACAATTATAACAATATACAACAATTATAAAAAGTTTAAAATAAATTATTATGAATATACTGTAAATCAATAAAATATGAATACAATATTAATAAATTAAATAATGTAGTATTTAATTGTATTTTAATATATATTAATGTGTGTAATTTTATATATATATATATATATATATATATATATTTATAAATTATGCTAGTTATATATTACAATTAAAATATAATTAAATACTGCATATATAATTCATAAATTATTAGTTTTACATATTAATATAATAATTTATAAATAAAATTACATTAATTGTAATTTCACACACACACACACATATATACAGTATATACACACATACAATTAGAATGTATTATACTTTATTATAAGTGTTGTTAGTTATATATATATATAGATGCAATTTAATTAGATTTTAATATTATATATTTATATTATATTTATTTATAGTATATTAATATTAATAAAATGTAGAATGTATTATAATTTATTATAAGTGTTATTTATGTTTATATAGAGAGTTTTGTCTCAGATAAATTTTGCCTATGTAATATAGAGCTATATTTGATTATATCTATTATATAAAATTAACTAACTAATAAACATGACATGAACTATCCAATACGTATCAGTTCACTGACATGAACTGGGCTGATAGCTGAAGTAATGATCCATCAAGCATGTTTCTTAAGGACTCGGCTCATCCCGAGTGATTCCTGCTCTCTCCTATCGAGTGTTTCCACCGGGCTGTGTGTAATTAGATTGTGCTTAAAAGAGAGCTGCTAAATTTGATTGTGTGTATGTCGCTAGTCTTCTGCAGGGAGTCTCGCCTCCTCAAAGGAGCGTCGATGTCACTTTGATGCTTTCTATCTACAGCACTGCTTAGATGTCCTCTGAGACGCTTCTCACGTTGATTGTCTTATTCAAGCATGACGTCAGAATGAAACCGCTTTTTTTTTCAGCTTTGCATGCATGTGAAATGGCTAATTCTCCCAAAAACAGCACAGCAGTCGTTCGTGTGACTCATGAGCTTTCAAGTCTTGTGAAACCTCACATAACACAATTTTGCTTTCCACACAACAAGCTCTCTTGACGATTGCTACCTATCAATTACCCAGAATCCCTCATGCACGTACTTCAGCTAGCATGGCTCCTTAAGAGACAAAAACTCTCTGCGAAAAACACAGCCTGACCTTCACACACTCAGACATACTTTTCTGCTGTGGTTTCTTCAGGAAAATGAGCGCGCCGCTCTTAAGTTCACTCAGATGCGTTGAAATGATAGGATGGCGCTCATGTTAGTGTGTGAGTGAGTGCCAAGACTCCCGTTTGTTCAGTATCTTTAAGAACTAACCCTATACCTTTAAGATCCCCAGGACAGACGCAGATCCTCAGTCTGAAGAGAACTGAAACTGAAGTTGTCCACTCTCATTCTCATTTGTTTTACTATTGAACATAAAGGATAAAAAAGAAGAAACTTTTTTTCCAATGCAACAAGTTCATACACTGCAGATATGTTTAAATATTTGATGAACTATATCAGATGAACTATTCCTACTCCACATCCAGATAATGTTATGCTGGGCTCTGTGATGAGGGTGTCCCACTAAGGTCCTATATCAAATAGCCTACACCTTCCTGTCAGCAGGAGTATTTCCTCTCTTTATCTCGCTCATTACTCACACAATCTGTGATGAGGCTGCAGTTGAGCTTTATTAGCGCAGCATGCTCGTGTATCTCACACAAACAAAATACATCAACCAACCTGTAAATAATGCATGCGCTGTTCCGACACGTGTCGCAGTTGGCCGTGTCCTGTCCGGTCCGATAGGAGAGTCTGTGAGGAGATAAAGAGAGAGAGGACGAGTCATTACACAGGCGGTTTGGCCGCTCCACCTCCCCGTTCGCCCTGTCGGCCCTCATTATCAGCTCACGGTCAATACACGCGGCGGTAAAGATATGTTAGCATTCCTCACACCGGCGTTCTGCAGAGGACACACGGGACACCGGCTGGGTTTGTGAGTGTAATCAGAAACCAGAGAACAGAACGGCCTTGAAATCCTGGTGTTTTTGCATGCCAACGCTGCAGAAATGTCAAATCGTGCTGCTTTTGACGCCGTTTTTGTTTGCTTACAGGAGCTCAAATGTGCTGATGCATGTTGCATATAGCTCTGCTCCTGTGCACTTTGCTGTCTATATAGGCAGCTGTCTTTTAAGGTAGTATCCTGGCTGAAATAAAAACCGAACAAGAGACTGAATTTTACATTGAATTCCAATAGTTCATGCCAATAGATTGTTAGTAATTGTTGATATTTACAATTTCTTTCTTTCTTTCTTTCTTTCTTTCTTTCTTTCTTTCTCTCTTTCTCTCTTTCTCTCTTTCTCTCTTACTCTCTCGCTCTCTCTCTCTCTCTCTCTTACTCTCTCTCTCTCTCTCTCTCTCTCTCTCTCTCTCTCTCTCTCTCTCTCTCTCTCTCTCTCTCTCTCTCTCTCTCTCTCTCTCTCTCTCTCTCTCTCTCTCTCTCTCTCTCTCTCTCTCTCTTTCTTTCTTTCGTACTGGTAACATACTGGTAATTTTCTGCCAGGACATTATTAATTAATTTTAATTTCCAATATGGAAAATTCCTTTATTTTTTTATGTTTTTGATCATTAATAAATTGGTATATAATAACTTATCTGCTGTCTTAATTGCAATTTTTCATTTATTTAGCTATTGTAATATACTTTATTTTTTCCTACAGTTTTAATCCAAATATATGATTATTTTTTAAGTACTACTTTTATTATAATCATTATTGTTATTATTATCATTATTATTTTCATTCTACCATACACTGTAAAAAAAATTAAAAAAATGTTATACTGGTAATTTATTATATAATTGATACCATTATATTACTGGTAATTTTCGGACAGGACATTATTCATTAATTTTATAGACTTTTCTGTTGAATTCCTTCATTTCAGGAGTGCACTTAAAATGCTGTGTCTCCTCTTGTCCTTTAACCCTGTATAGAGTCCACAGGAACATGATGTGACTTTGTTCAACAAGATTAAAATGCAGCTGTGTCCATTGTACATGTAGTTAGTATGTTCACACGAGCCTCCGGCCAGCAGTGAACAAGGAATATGATCAGACAGGAGAGTTCATGTGTGAATCTAGACCAGTGGAGACTAATTCCTTCCCAAAATCCACTGGGTTCGTCCAGACGGGCGTGATATGATTTCTGCTGATGTGATCATCCTCACCTAAAATAGACTGAGCTCAGGGGGAAACGGGAAGTTCATTAACTACACCAGAGCTTGATTTCAAAGGTTCCTCATTCGTCAGATCTTCTCGGTTGTTGTCCTCTAATTTTTTTGACTTTCACTTTTATCAGTCTTTTTTTTTCAGCTGTAGAACTTTGTATGTAAATATTTGATTCAAAGCGAATTATAATCAGCCCGGATGTGTGTGTAATGTTTGTTGAAGCGCAGAGCTGTGTTTCTGAATTACTTCATCACTGTTTTGTACATCAGCAATCAGCTTCACATAGGCGCTCTTAACAGCATGAAAAACAAAACTGTTATTCAAATACTGAATAAATTAAACATAATACTAGAATGCATCTCATTATAGTCACTTAACTGTCAGTCACTGGAGGTTTGCACTGTTTCAAGTGACCGTTTGAGCCTTGTTTTTCAGCGCGAGCTCACTGACCAGTGATATTATGCTGAGTCTTCAGCATCATGGTAAAATAATGTGTATTTTTCTCTAAGATTGCTCTGAGTTTGCAGTGTAATTTGAAAGTGATGTCATGAAGTAATTGCATGCAAAAACACACTTACTGTGCAAATTTTAATTTTTTTTTCCTCCTTAGGATGAATTGCCTTGTATTCCTCATTTGGATAAAAGCATCTGCAAAATTAATGAATACTGAATAAATTAAACATAATACTAGAATGCATCTCATTATAGTCACTTAACTGTCAGTCACTGGAGGTTTGCACTGTTTCAAGTGACCGTTTGAGCCTTGTTTTTCAGCGCGAGCTCACTGACCAGTGATATTTTGCTGAGTCTTCAGCATCATGGTAAAATAATGTGTATTTTTCTCTAAGATTGCTCTGAGTTTGCAGTGTAATTTGAAAGTGATGTCATGAAGTAATTGCATGCAAAAACACACTTACTGTGCAAATTTAAATTTTTTTTTCCTCCTTAGGATGAATTGCCTTGTATTCCTCATTTGGATAAAAGCATCTGCAAAATTAATTCATGTTCTCCACTGTTCTGTTGAACAATGTTTTTGAAAGAACTGCTCAGCAAGTCATTTATTGATCATTTATTTGACCAAAAATAAGTAAAAACAGTAACATTATGAAATATTATTACAATTTAAAAGAACTAATTTATATTTGAATATATTGTAAAGTGTAATTTATTCCTGTGATCAAAGCTGAATTTTCAGCTTCATTACTTCAATCACATGATCCTTCAGAAATCGTTCTCATATGCTGATTTGCTGCTCAATAAACATTTCTGATTATTATCAGTGTTGAAAACAGTTGTGCTGCTCAATATTTTCTTTTGTAATATTATAAATGTCTTTACTGTCACTTTTGATCAGTTTAATGCATCCTTGCTGAATACAAGAATACATTTCATAAGACTTGAGCGTTTCCTTAACATCTCATTCAATTACTAACTTGCTAGTTATTAATCTCTGTGATTTATGTCTCTGAAATTAATAATCAGAGAGTTTTGCGTATTGAAGGTTTGTCAGACTTAAATGGTTTATGCATACAGCATGACTGTGTAGCAAGAGAATAAATCTTATTTACACCATATTTAATTGAAAATACAAAATTTTGAAGCTCTATAATGTTTGCAGTTTGGTGATCTTTCGCTCTGAAGCGAGTCTTGTTTGCTTTGCTCTCAGTGTACAGTAGTCAGTGTTTACATCTGATTCCTAGTCTCTCGCATGTGTTTGTTTGTTAGCTTTGACTTTGTCCTGTTTACTATAGTCTCTGAGCTGAATATTTCTAACATTAATAAATGCTAAAACAAAAAGCATAAATCTCCTTTCGTCAACAAGTGTTCACTGCCGGTGTCCAAAAATTCGAAAAGCTTTACTTTCACTGTTGGCTGCCATTAGTAATTACTGCCTGTCGTCGTAACGATTGCTTTGCTGGCAGGAAGAAGGCGAACCGTTGCCCCGTCCGACGGTCCTGCGATGGAGGGCCAGTGTCAGACTGACGGGAAACCAACAGAGTGATCAATAGCTCTGATAAGGCGTGTTGGCGTGTTGTCAAGAACATTATTTTGTGTATTTGGTGTTTAAGGTTCAAAAAACGCGTTATTTTCCACATACTGTACATTATTGTTTCTCCTCTATGCCCCGCCTTTCTGAAACACATCGATTTTTACAAAGCTCATCAGTCTGAAAAGCGAGGTGTGCTCTGATTGGCCAGCTATCTAGTGCGTTGTGATTGGCCGAATACCTCAAGCGTGTGACAGAAATGTTACGCCCCTTACCATACTGTGATGCCGTGTCCCGGAGCGACGAGACAAAAATAATAAAACCCATTATAAACGAGGCATTTGTTGCATCCAGTGGGGACATAATTATGGATTATAATGTCTTATACTGTCTTTTTACGCATTGCGTTGCATCTCGCAATGTAAACATAAAACCATGTCTGCATTTATGATCGGAGAAATGACAAACAGCAAGAGCTACTATACACTGCTCAAAACTCGCGTTTGAATCGTTAGTGGCAAATTCTTGAAATATGAAAACGTACTTGCAGTCTGTGAGTCAGAACAGTTGTAGTCTACTCTCCCAGGATCAGGAAACAGTCCTCCATAAAATGCGCTGCACACATCTGAATATTTGGGTTGAAGTGTTCTGGAACAGTGTTGTAAATACAACTTAACCACTGATTTCTAGTCGACTCCTCTTTTGGAAGGCCAAACAAAGTAGTTTCGCTTTCACAACAAAACACACAGCGTCTTCACAACATGGCGGCGGCAGTGGGAGCAACAATAAAATAAATAAATAAAAAAAGTTACGCCTTCTTTCTTGGCGTGAACATTTGGGTGGCGTTATGCAAATCTTCCCACACAGTGACATAGACATGTTAAGACGAGTCTTAACTTTGATAAAGAATATCTCTTTGGTTTTGAGACTTTAGTCTTTGCAACTTTAGGGATCTTATCTATTCACGAACAGCTTGTAACACTCCAAAGAGAAAGGAAAACTTGAAATCGCATCATATGACCCCTTTAAGACAGCAACTCTGGCATCTTGTTGATTAGTACAGAAAATAATTTCAATTCATATCGCGGTTTGCTAAAACATACAAAATTGTTGCTGGGCATAAAACAGTGACTAGACTTCCATTGAAAGAGCTAAATTTCAAGTCAGAGTTATATAGTTTGGTAAGTTTTGGTAGTTAAACCACTGTTTTGCTCATGGTTGTTTAAACCAAAATATTCCTATTTTTTTTCAACACTTGTTTAGTTTGATCTTATTATATAAATTGTTAATTATGTAATTAAATATTCATTATTATTATTAATAGATTTTAATAATGAATATTTAATTACATAATTAAATATTCATTATTAATTGATTTTAATAATGAATATTTAATTATGTAATTAAATATTCATTATTACAATCAATTAAATCATGCTTACCACTTTATTTATTTATTCAAAATCACTCAATGTTTGTTAATTTATTTATTTATTGACTGTACAGTAATACTTATTTTTTAATAATCCAGTGATTTAATTATTATTAATTCTTGAAAATATTTAATTCATTTTTAATATGAATTAAATATATAAAACATTACATTTCATTTGGAATGAACTATTTGTGATATATAATGAGTTGTGACCTCAGCCGGACCGTGCAGCGAACGGTTCAGTGTGAGAACGGCCTGCTTCTCTGTTACTCAGAGACTCTGACTCAGTTTTTTTGGTCTGTAACAACAGTCCAGAGCTCATTTTGCGCAGTCGCTGTCAGAGAGCAGCCCACTCGGTCATTACCGGTGGTCTGTCTGCATCCTGTGCTCTGCACCGGCCTTCTTAAAAGGTCAAACTGCGGGGCTCATTGTGTAAAAGAGCGGGACACCGACAGCCATTTTGGCTCTAATGAGAGCATGTGATGTGCTGTTTGCTGATGCGTGGGGTTTATCTGAGGCTAGTTCCCGTGCCTAATGGGGACAGTGATGTATAGCGCTGTTGCTGGGAGCCTGAGGTTGGACAGGAGGGCAGGAGGAAGGCAGAATAATGTCTGTCACAAGGCTCTGGCTGCCGGCGGTGATCAGGCCGAACCCTCCGGAGCAGCTGGCACAGCGCGGGAGGTAATGTGTTGGAATGTAAAAAAGAAGTCAATTATGTTGTATCTCCAAAGAGAGAGAGAAAGAAGACCTTTGGGACAGAAGTTGAATTCTCCCACAAAGGACCCTATGTTATTGGGCTGCATATTATTTGTGCAGATTGCATCGATTATCATTTAAACAGATGCACAGAGAAACCGTTACTGTCAGAAGTAATTATTTTCAAATCTTCGGGTGACAAATATGTTGTAATGTCTAATTTTCAGTATGGATGAGTTCTGGCCAAAATTAGTTTTTGTTGGACTCAGAATATAATTTTTTTTTGCCTCACGTTTTAGCAAGGGCTGGTTATGAGGGTTTATAGAAATGTCAACCAGCTGAGATTTTGCTGCAATATGGTAGATATTTTATGTATTCTGTAACATGTCATTTTTTAACCGAATTTTTAAATAACTATGTGGTAATACCTATTTTTATATCCCTTTGAATTAAATATTTGTGAATTAATGTTTTTGTTGTTATTGTAATCAGTTAATTCATATATTTACCTTATTTGCTTATTTAATTTTTATTACTTTTTTATTATTTAAATGTATTATTGTAATGCCTATTTTTTGATAATCCAGTGAGTTAAATTCTTGATTTTTTTATTTTATTTCATATTTAGTTTGGATTAAATATATAAAATGTTGAATTTCTCATTTAAAAAAAATCCCCTGTTTGTTTTACCTCATGTTATGTCTGAAAGTATTTTTAATATTGCATATATTTACGACATTTATTTATTTTTTATTATGTTTTCTTTTTCTTTTTATTGAATGATTTAATGCCTTTTTTTGATAATCTAGCGAGTTAAATATTCTTGAATTGATTTAATTCTTGAAATGATTGATTTTCAAATTTATTATGGATTAAATATACAGTATAAAATGTTACATTTCTCATAAAACTATATTGGGATGTATACCTTGACTTATACCTTCATAGCTATACATCTTTAATGAAATAACTTTCTCTGCTTTGTATATTAACAATATAATATTTCATATTTTATTTACAACCCATGACCAAAACCATGTCCAAGACCATGTCTAAAAGTATGTTTAATGTATTGCAAATTTTAAAGAAATTATTTGGTTGGTTTGTTTCCACAAAGTGTTTGTTTTTGATCATTAACTATTGCACACCACGCTTTTTACTGTGATTCATAGTTTAGCTACACCACCACTAGCATCCCCTTTGATCCTGTAGCATGTTTCGAGTCAAACGCCTCTTTGCATACTACTTTGTCTGCAGCATGCTTTTGAACACGTTGAAAAGTAACATCACGCCGGCGGTAATGTAACAGATGTAATTATGAATACATTCACCTACGTCCTCCAGTCACACTGTCTTTTGTCACACGAATGACATTTCTCAGTGTGTGGAATGAGACTAATGTTGCGTATCCCCACAAGCATTAACTCTTTCTGCACTGAACGCAGGAAAATGCACTTTCTCAAACCTGAGCTGGGGAATTGAAAACTCATTGCATTGCCTTGAGAACACATTAAAATATTACTTGAAGTGTAGTATCTGGAAAAGCATTATTCATATGAAACCTCTGAGGCGTTTGCTTGAGCAATGTTAGAAAATTCCCTCTCTGCAACCTAGGTTGAGTTTCATTTGTTTTTGTGTAAAGCATGCCATTAGATGTTTAGATGAGTGCTTATACACTGAGTCTTTATAATATCAGCCTAAAATGAATAATGCACTTGATAATGCGTTTATATTATGCAAAATATGTTGTTTTGATCAGTCAGCGGTCCTTTGTCCCATGATTCTCGGAGTTTGTGCTTGAGCGGATCTCTAATCATCCTCGTGATGATAATGTCTGCTGATCATCCTCTAGATCAGTTGTTTACAAAACCCTCTTGCTGTGACCTTAATTGTGCTTCAAGTATATAAGGTAGACATGTAGTCTTGCAGGTAATTAATGCCGTTTTTAATTACTATCCTGGCAGGATTGCAGTGCTTACATCCCAAAGTATCTTTAGGAAAATATTTGTGTGAATATGCGGGAGAACTCAAGGTTTGCATTTCTCTTAACCTAACCAGCCTCAAACATTAGATTTAGTCTTGCGTTTCTCTAAATTGCATGCATACCGACCTCATAAGGGGCTAACTTAATGTTGTACAGTTTTGTGTGTAAATGCTGAACTAATTGGTGTGTTATGCTAAATGCAGTGTTGGAATATTTTAAAGCGAGAGTTTTGGCTGATTTACATGATATCCTGCTGTGGGAATGAACTGGTTTATCATTGACCGTATATATTCAGCTGTTATGCATGTAAATACCCTGCTTGTGTAATTTAGTCAGTGTCTGTTTATTTTATCTAAATATACCACGGAATCTTCTCCTTTGTGAGGTACTTGTACATTTTATCACCTTTATCTACTCTCTTAAAAAAGGTTTGAGTATTTAATTGTTAGATTAAATAGGTGCTCTTGAAAGTAGAAGGCTTTTGACATTAAATTGTAGTCAGAAGGCCTCCAGCAAATTTGAGTCCAAGGTGATAATAATCAATATGAAAAAGCATGCTGCCCTGAAAGTCTCGCTAACCAACCAAAGGTGCACTTATCTATCCTAATTAGACCTAATATAGCTGTAGGGCTGGGCAAGTTTTTTTCCAAATTTTATTGATTAATTCGAATTAAATGTTTTGCCACGATTTTTTTTTTTATAAATCGAGGAATCACGATTTTGAATAGAACTATTACCAAACGTTAGAATTAGACGCTTTGACAATATGCCATTGTTAACCGTAAAGATAAAGCGATGATCGAACCGCATGTAGGCACACGTGATTAACCGCTCACATGTGATGTGCTCTGTGAAGGACAATAGTAGAATATATCACTAGGTGCCATTCACACAGAATGCGCTTTTGTGTTGACAGATGCGACATGAGCAGTGGAATAGGAAAAAATGCAGGAAGATGGGAGTTGAACTACTTTTAACTTTAGCGTTTTTAGAATGCCGTTTCATGCATGAGGTGCTGCAAGAGATGCGAGCGCAACAGTCAAACATGTTTACATAGAAAAAACTATGGAAAAGCAGCGCAATCGAATAAAAACCTGTAAAGAACTACTACTGTATGTCTGAAATTTCATGTTTGCATCATGGTGACATCAGGCTGAAAGCTGCTGTTCATTGCTTTTACTGAAAATTTTTAGTTAATAATAGTCTTCTGGTGTTATATACCTTCAGTCGTTTTGAATTTGAATTACCTTGACTTACCTTTTCCTCTTATTATTTCTGAACATATAATAAGTCATCTTTTTTGCAAAGATGTTTAACAAGTGATTTGTTTAACATTTACATCATGTTAACAACTTCATGTGTGGTGCACTTGGAATAGAAATGTATTTAACTAGAGGGTTAATAAAGAAAAAGTTACTTAAATTATGTTGTAGTTACATTTTCAAGTTGACAAGTTAAAAATCGAGAATCGGTCAAACGTTCTGAAAAAAAATCGAGATTTTTTTTTTTTGCCATATCACCCAGCCCTATATAGCTGTCGGTTTGAGAACCAAACAATTATTGGGACTGATTTAATGTTTAGAAAACCATAGAGACAACCAAAGAAATCAATCTTTAGGTCAACTTTCTGAACAGTGTACAGTTGTAGTTGGCATGAGTTGTAGATGTTTAGGGAAATACAGTTCTGCTTGGTGCAGTTCTGTTGGCACAAAAATGTATTCTTATTCTTATCTGATTGCTGCCCTTAAAATCTTACTAACCAACCAAAGATGCACTTATCCATCCTAATTAAACCTACTATAGCTATAGTACCAAACAGTGGTTCTCACACTGATGTAATGTTTTTGTTGTTGGAATAGTTTCTTGTATCCCATGCATAAATGCATAGAAACAACCAAGGTAATCCATCTTTAAGTCAAAGTGTTGTGATTCATTGGCACTTTCAACACATTGTAGTTGGCGTGCATTGGTGTGTGGATGTTTGGGGAAACCTGTGTGGAAATTCAATTATGTTGTCACAGAATTTCATATTTATGAAACAGAGTGCTCCCCTTCTTACCAACCAACCAAAAGTCTTACTAACCAACCAAAGCTGTACTCATCTATCCAAATAAGACCTACTATGGAGTTTGAGAACCAAACAATACGTGAGACTGAAGTAATGTTTTCTGTGTTGAAATAGTTTCTTTTATGCATAAATGCACAGAGACAACCAGATTAATCCATATTTAGGTCAGCTTTCTAAAAAATGTACATTGTGGTTCATTGGCACATTCAACACATTGCTGTTGGCATGAGTTGTGGATGTCTGGGGAAATGCAATTCTGCTTGGTGCAATTGGCGCAGAAATTGAGTGTTGACCGTGTAGTATTGCTAACCAACCAAAGATGCATCTATCCTAATTGGACCTGCTATAGCAGTTTGAGAACCAAACAATGCACGGGACTGAGATCATGTTTTCTGTCTTGGAATAGTTTCTTGAATGGCATGCATAAATGCATAGAAACAACCAAAGTAATCCATTGTGGTTCAACATAGTGCATTTGGCATGTTTTGGGGAAGCCTATGGGAAATTGCAGTTCTGCTTGATGCAGTTCTTTTGGCACAGAATTTCATTGTAGTCTTTGCATGCTGGTTAATGTACATCATCTTACCCTTCTCTATGAGCTTCTCCTTTTTCCAGCTCCTGAATGACACCCAGCAGCACTTTGATGGTTTCCTGGCTGGAGCTGATCATGTTTTCCATGGCCTGGAGCTGCGCTTTAACATCCTCATCCTGATTGACAGGCACTATTTGCTTGCACACTTCATTTTCCGTCTGTAGGGTTCCCGGTCCCGTGCCGCCCCTGCATGGAGGCGCTGGCATGGGAACGGCTGTCGAGGAGGCCGGAGTCACCGGCGCTGCCGCCTTCACAGCCCCCAGCGGTCGAGCAGACAGCGTGCCCACATGGCACTGGACCTGGGTAGTGCAACTGGTCCGTGGCAGCGTCTGCGACTGCAGGCCATTGAGCTGCAGAGCCTTCTTGCATTTGCTCCGCTCAGAGGGACTCTCCAGGCACTCCACCTGCGTGAGGGAGTTCCACGCGATGGGTCCTGTCACTTTGGAGGAGGAATCCTCCAGAATATTCCCAACGCCCTCCCCAGAGTTCAGCAAATGCAGCTTGCCTGAGCGATCAAGAGTTTCAGAGTCTCTCTGGAAGCCCTTACTGTGTTTACTTCTGACACTATAGATCTGATAGTCCGAGTTGTCCGTTCCCGCTGTGGACCCATCTGTCGGACAAGGAAGAACCAGAGCGTCCGAGCACGGCCCATCCGTTCTCTCCAGACAGTCCCTGGCTTGTAGATGTTGCTCTATGGTTGCGATGCACTTGCTGGTGTGCATTAATGCTCTTGTTTTCCTCACATTTTGAGAGGACACGCACTCACTACCTGCCTCGGTCGCTTTCGCCCTCTTTACATCAATAACAAACCCATCGTCCTGGTCCTTACAGCTCTCTACCACAGCGGCATGCTTGACCGTATGTCCTTTCTTCCTCTCAAATGGAAAAGTCTGGTAACGCTTCCTAAGATCTGGCGACGTTTGCACTCCGGTGCTTTTGGTGACATTGGGGATTGATCGGCGAGCTGGAACGGTCATGTACTTGCGGTACGCCACCTTGTAGACTGGCTTCCCCCCTCGGGCCGCAGCAGCCTGTTCATTCTGTGCCTCGCAGATGTCCTTGAAGCGCACCTGAAGGGCTTTGTTGCGCTTGCGCACCTGCCGGCTTTTGTCCAATGATCCTTTGACCTCCAGGGCCATGGAGGCTGCCGTTGCCTCTGAGTCAGACTCAGAGTTGGTGAGCATGCATTTACCAGCGTCCTTGCTCACCATGGTTCCTGCAGACACAACCGGTTGAGATATTATTAGTTGGAAAAATGGTGAACTTGCTTTTAGCAACGGTATCTTGCATGTAATTGTGTTAGTAGATTAGATTTCTGTGCTTAAATGATCTGACACAAATGTGAAAGTAATCAGTCATGGAACCAGAAAAGGGCACAGCTGCAACATCCTTCATCCGCAGACTCTATGGACGTTTCATATAGCAAATTAGCGTCCTTTCCTTCACTAACCTGCTCGGCTTGTTTGCGGTGAAATTTATGGAGCAATCTCATGAGTGTTGTCTTTGCCCGTGACTTGTTTGTCTTTGACAGTTAATTGCATCTCTTAATCTTGTGTGTTCCTGGAGCGACCGCACGCAGGGAGAATGATAGGAGTGAATGCGCGTCATCTGTCTACCTTCCTGGAGTTCACCATCCCTCAGCTAACTAATAGAAAGAGAGACACTGTCTGCCCTGTGATTGAGCATCATCACCCTGGCAAACACTCCCGGATTCCCTCTGAGGCCTGTGTGTCAAACTGCCTTTTTTAGTGTCTTGAAATGTGCATCCTTTTCTGGAAATATAGAAGTGCGCTTGATGCTCTGCTTTTTGAAATTATCTGTTTTATTCTAGAAAAAATATTTACTTGTTGTTTATAGATAGATAGATAGATAAATAGCCATCATGACACCACTTGTGTAAGAAATTCACCACTTTCACAGATATATTTCAAGACAGTTCCTTTTGAACTTCTCTGTGATTGTCATCTGTTGTGTATTAGGTCTGGTTTTTGTGTGGTCTATGATGGTGTTATGTAGTTAAAGGATGGCCTATCGTGCACTTTAAAAATAGTAAAAAAAAATGCATCTTGAGACTTGTTCTGTTCTGTTGTGCTTCATTGAGCTGATATTGAACACAAGAATGTGTCATAATGCTGTGTGTTGGATATGAGACAACCTCATTATACCAGGCTTCCTTAAAACCAACTAGACTTTCACACAATCCACCGACATGTCCATTATGGCAAGATGTACTTTTGCACATCTGTAGCTTTTTTTTCCGTCTCTGTTATAGATTTTCTTCTTCCACAGAAAGGGAAAGACAGTTATGCAATGAGAGTTACAAACAGGAGAATGACTCTTTCTTCAAGGTCTCAGTGTGATTGTTGTGAAGTTTTCAGTGACGGCCAACATTACTCAAGCTGGGTGATATCCGAACACGGTAGCCCAGAACTCTTGAACCAAATCTGATTTCTGCTTCAGTAATCTTGTCTTTCAAATATGAAAGATTCACAACTACGGATACAAACCGTCTGGAGCAGCAGCTGTAAATCTTTATTGTGGCACAGGACATCTTTTGTCTCATCTTGCAGAACAACCTTCTGGTCTTGTGTTCCCTTCTTTACTATTTAACAGGTAGTCCTACAATCTTTCCTACATTTTCTCTCAAGTTTCTTCAATAGTCTGGTCTTTCCTTCAATTATTATTATTTTTGTATAAGAAATTCATACTTTTATTCAGCAAGGCACATTGAAGTAATCAAAAGTGACAGTAAATAAAAATTTTTTGAACATTCTATTCATGAACTAGCCCTAAAAAAAGTGTAAAATGTATGGGTTCCAAAAAAAATTAAGCAGCAACATTGATAATGATAAGAAATGTTGCTTGAAATTTTTTTGCACCATTCTGAATTGAATTGAGAATACTTTTTAAAATTAAAATTAAATTAATTTGAATTTGAGGTAGCAAACAAGATAACAGTTTAAATGTCAATGTAAATAAAGTGATAGTAAATAAATAAATGAATTATTATTATTTTTATTATTATGCACTGTTCTGAATTGAATTGAGAATTATTCTTTTAAATTCAAATTACATTTCTGAAGGATCATGTGACACTTAAGACTAGAGTAATGGCTGCTGAAAATTCAGCTTTGCATCAGAGAAATAAACTACATTTTTCAATATATTCATATAGAAATCTGTTATTTTAAATTGCAATAATATTTCACAATTTTAATGTTTTTTTTTTTTTACACTGTATTTTTGATCAAACTAATGCAGAAAGGTAGGCATAAAAGTCTTTTAATAACCATTAAAAAAAAATCTTACCAAACCAAAACTGTTGAATGTCAGTGTACGTCAATGGGATTTATTTGCATGATTTATTTTTTTTTTTTTGTCAAATTTCTGTAAGTAACCACACCTCTTCTTAACAAGCCACATGATTTGAGGAATCAGGTCTGTAGCATAAATGTCATGGTATGTTTTGCACACCAAAGTTTAATACTTTATATAATTGTTATAACACTTGTACTTATTAGTATTAGGGGTTTGTCACGTCACTGACCCTATGTATAAGCCTTATGTAACACCACGAAAAGAGTCTCAAACAAGTTTTTTTCTGCTCATCTGTAGACAGCAGGGAATAACAATCCATACAGGAGCGGCATATGTTCTCAAAATCCAATGATATATAATCTAATGGAGTCTGGATTCCTCTGCGGGTTTAGACACAGGTTGATCTCAGAGTTACTTAGCTGCACTTCTGCAGGAGTGTCATGTTTTGAGCATCTCTAACACTCTCTGCTCTATTGGATTATGTCTATTACTCTAAATCATTTGTTAAGGGCCTTGAGGAAGGAGAGATAAACCGGTGGTGACAGACCCTCGGCGACTAGCCGTCTTCAAGACCCGTTCGGGATCGATGTGAGCTGCAGACATCATTACAAACCTTCAATACGGCAGCCAAACACACGCTGGCCGAACAACACACAAACAAGATCGATACGGCTGCTAAGAATCATGGGATTGTTTTAATACTTTAAATCGAATCCGCAGTCGACTAAACATTGTAGGCATCTCTCCTCCCCGTTCCCGCTCACTTCTGAGTGTGATGTATTACTAGTGTAACCCGGTTGTCAGGGAAAGCCCGTCCCAAATGCATTTCCAGCTCAATTAATCAGAAAGGGTACTGCCGACGGCTCAAGTCCCCCAAAGAAGCATTAGCGGCCCTGGGATTATGTAAACAGCAAAGCGTGACTTTATTTACATAAGACTCTAAAGAATGAATTCATCAAATTATATTTTCACAGTTGCCTGGTGTTTGATATTGTGGTATCGTAGCAACAGCCGAGTGGTTTTCTCTTCCTGGTCTTTGTCAACCTGAGCTCTTGAAAATCATCTTTATCTTTGAAGACCCTGAAATGAACGGTGGAAGATGGTAAACTTAATAAAGTGCTTTTATTTGCACACTGCTTTCATTAGTGCTGCTTGATATGACAAGAATAACTATTGCTATTGGCCATATTTTGAACTAAGCCTTGCTGTTTAGTTTTATATATGAGTGGGACATGTCTTGCGACATAGCAACTGTATTGCCACCAGGGTTGTGCATCATTCAAATTTGAATTTGAATTAAATACATTTGAGTTTGAGGTAGCAAACATTATTACAATTATTATTACAAATACATTTGAGTGTAAGAAAGTGCAATTAAAGTGATGATTGCATTATTTTATTTTATTTGTATGCACCTCTCTGAATTGAGTTGACTTGAGTTTTTTTTTTTTAAATTCAAATTAAATTAATTTGAATTTGAGGTAGCAAACAGGATTGCAATTTAAATTTGAATGTAAGTAAAATTATTATAAAATTATTAGAATATATTAAAATATTCTATATTATTATATTAATAATTTCATTTAGCTGTTATAATAATCATGGGTGACATGGGGGGGGCAAGGGGGGCAATTGCCCCCCCAAATTGTTAGTCATGGAATCCCTGATGTCGGCCCGCTGCAATTGGAGCGCTTAGCCAAGCGGTAAATACCCTCAATGTGTTTTTGCAGTGTTGAGCAATGTAACCAATCACAGACATATCTGTTGATTTCTTGAACGCAATAGCCAATCAGAAACGTTTTGTCAGAATTCACACACGCAGTTTTTAAGTGCAGTTTTGCACGCTCGTGAATCAACTCATGACTAAGTGCAGACACGATATAAATAAGAGATTCATTGTGCAGTTTAGAGAGCTTCATTGATTATAACGGAACTTTGTAAGATCGTGATGAACGAAGATGAGTGACGTTTTTTAGTGATAAAGGGAGCGTGCTTTGCACACTTTCTAGGGTACAATCCATTCAGAATTTGTATGAAGTTTTTCGGACACATAGGCTACACCCTGCAAAGTTTCGGGAATGACATCCGCATATTTATGTGGGATTCACTCGAGAAATAGCAGTGATTGGCAGTGGACGGAACATAAAATATGTTGATTTAATTCTGGAACCGGTCCTGGCCAAACCTCCACAGACAGTGCGCGTCCCGCGTGAGATCTAATTCACGGACCAAAAGCATGTGTAAACTTTATTGAGATCGGGACATATCAACCTGTAATTTAATTTCCTTTCCAGTAACGGACCATAGAAAGTTCAGCAATGAAAGGTATGCGATTTATGACAGAATATAGTACCACAACTGATCGTTTATTTTTTCCTCACATGTCTCGCCTTTGGTAACAATGATTCAAAACGGAAACATTTCAAGTGACACGGGAAAAATACACGGAAAACTTCAATGAACATCAGAAAAGCAGCATGCACATTTCTGGTTAAAAGTGAAAGGCCATCAACTGACAAACGGAAAGCATCACCATTCAAGTCAACAGAAAGAGCCAAAGCTAGTCCAGTTTACTAAACGGTGGCAACCTCTTAAAGTTATACTTGACTGTGTTGGATTGACTGCTTTGATGCGTTACAATACGGTAGGGCATTGTTTTGATGCTTGCAATTCTTATAACAGTTATTTTTCATTTGAAAAGCAGGGTTTGTCAAGACAAACTTGTTGGCCTTAAAGTTAGAAGGTTTGTATACCTTATGGATGGATGAATAGAAATGCTACCTGTGGAATTGTGTATTTTGTGCATTTTATCATATTTATTTCTTTGTTTGTGGATCAGGATTTGTCTTCCTGTCATTCCATTCAAATTTCAATTCAACTTCATGTTTGGTGTGGTTAATGAAATTTAAATACACACTCACAAATTGAAATCGAAAGTGAACCTATTCTTGTAATTTTTTCCAAACACGAGTGTTGCTGTTGTTTATGTCTTCAATTAAAGAGCCACATCTGTTGAGTCACACGCGTGTCTCTGCAGGCTTTGGTTGTAAGGCGGTCCTTGGCTATGGTGGCTGTGAATCGTAACTCATCGACAGTGCCTGAACCGCTAGTGCCTCGCTCAGGTGAAGCGTTACAGCAAGGTCTTCATTTTTCTTGGTGACAAGTTCATCTGCCTCACACTGCTCTTTTCTCATGCCAACACTAACATACAGTCTTCTGAGAGATCACACTCCGATGGACATCCTGTCCTCCTTCCTCTTCAGTTTCCTCAAAAAATCAAGTGAACTGACCTGCAAACTTTCATCTGAGACCCTAGCATCTCTCTCTCCATGCCTTATTAATTTTCTCTTCCTACTATCCAAGATGCACTTGTCTTTCAAATGGGAAAAATTTGTTTTTAGAGAAATAGTTTTTATTATTTTATTTAATGTCATTTTTAATATTATTACTTATAAAGTAGTGTGATTGCACCACATTTGATGCCATTGGCCATTCATTAGTTGTAGTAGTATTACATTTAATGAATCACTGACCTTCTGTTTTCTATTTATTTCATTATTGTTGTTATTATTATTATTATTATTGTTGTTGTTATTCGCTTTTTAAAAAATATTATTACTTTTGTATTTAGAAATAGTATGATTGCACCACATTTGATGCCTTTGACCATCCATTCAAAGGGGAAAATTGCAATTTAATTTAATTTAAATTAAACTTTTAAATTTAGGTAATTTCTTCACCCAATTTTTTACCCAAAATTTTATTTTTATTTTATTACACATTTAGTGAAACACTGACCTTCTGTTTTTTTTTTTTTTTTATAAAAAAAATATTATTAATATTATTCCTTTTGCACTTAAATGCAATGTGGTGTGCCGCATTCGATGCCACTGACCGTTTGTTTGAAGATGAATATTTGAAGATTACACACAAAGCTGTCTTAAGATTTGACCTGTGGACTACTTTTATGATGCTTTGCTTGTCCTTTTTACACATTTCAGAAATTTATGGAATAGGGCTGTTCATTTTAACCGTTTAACCGTTAACAGAGTGTGAAGAATTTTGACCGATTAATACAATCAGTTAAACGGTTTAAAAAGTCATTTATTTATTTATTTTAGTAGTTTATCAAAATATTTAAAAAGGTTTGCTGCATGGCGTATTTAAAAAAAAAAATAAAATTTTTTTGAGAAAAAAGAAACATAAGTTGCATTTTATTATTTCATTCAGAAATAAGCCTAATGCCGACACTAAATGTTTACAAACATTATAATAAACACTGTAAATATAGATAGGCTATTTTAGTTCCCCTCACTCCTCAACAAATCCTTTCAATTAACAGTATTTAGAAAAGAACGAGAATTAAAAATATAAGAAGCTATAGCTAAACGACAAGCCAAAAATAATTAATTTAGGCTAAAACTAAACTGAAACCAACGTTGCGTCTCTCATTCAACACAAAATCAAATGTTTCCATATTCGCAATGTATTTGAATGCCAAAATATTATTTATTATGTAGCCTACTTCACTTGCGTTCCACTATCCACGTAAAACTAAATGGTTTGCATAACATCATTCACGGCGGTACGGTGATAACGCTTAATGGGACAGATTTGACTACATATTTAAACTGAGCAGTGTGTTTTTTCCATATGTTTGACTGACTGTATTTTATTATGATAATGAACAGGCTGCATTGTCAAGGTAGCAATGCTTAACTGTGTGTGCGCATGTGGTAAAATAAGATGCAGCTTTCTGCCGTCTGGTTTCCTTTTGCGCAGCACAAAAATTAACTGAAACTCTGCATACTAGGCTACTTGTTGCACAGTTTTTCTTTCGTTTTCTTTATTTTAAGTAAAAATATATTTCTCGTATAGGCCTATTTATCATTTTATATATATATATATATATATATATATATATATATATATATATGCCTATAGCCTAACTTT
>NW_015505548.1:394862-402449 GCF_001515645.1 Sinocyclocheilus grahami
AAATGTTTACAAACATTATAATAAACACTGTAAATATAGATAGGCTATTTTAGTTCCCCTCACTCCTCAACAAATCCTTTCAATTAACAGTATTTAGAAAAGAACGAGAATTAAAAATATAAGAAGCTATAGCTAAACGACAAGCCAAAAATAATTAATTTAGGCTAAAACTAAACTGAAACCAACGTTGCGTCTCTCATTCAACACAAAATCAAATGTTTCCATATTCGCAATGTATTTGAATGCCAAAATATTATTTATTATGTAGCCTACTTCACTTGCGTTCCACTATCCACGTAAAACTAAATGGTTTGCATAACATCATTCACGGCGGTACGGTGATAACGCTTAATGGGACAGATTTGACTACATATTTAAACTGAGCAGTGTGTTTTTTCCATATGTTTGACTGACTGTATTTTATTATGATAATGAACAGGCTGCATTGTCAAGGTAGCAATGCTTAACTGTGTGTGCGCATGTGGTAAAATAAGATGCAGCTTTCTGCCGTCTGGTTTCCTTTTGCGCAGCACAAAAATTAACTGAAACTCTGCATACTAGGCTACTTGTTGCACAGTTTTTCTTTCGTTTTCTTTATTTTAAGTAAAAATATATTTCTCGTATAGGCCTATTTATCATTTTATATATATATAGGCCTATAGCCTAACTTTATTATGTTTTTCTCTGCTCGCAGAAGCGCTGCAGGTGCGTGATGTGATATGATGACCATGTGAATTCTCATTTTCTGTTGTTTGCTGCTTTTTGCGCATGTAAAATTAATCCCCGGGAAACAAATGTTAGTATTTTTTAATGGGTCACAGACACGTATCCTTTCTAATTTAATTCAATTCGAATTTAAAATAATCTTGTCGGTTAACGGTTAATAATCGGTTAACGAGCGTCGGTTGTCGGTTAGGAAAAATAACCGAAATGAACATCCCTATTATGGAAAAGAGCAGCTTGGACATTCTGCTGTTACTTTGTTTCTTTTGAGTTTTCAGGACTGAGGTCAGAAGCTTCATATGCTTCTCTCCAGTGTTTACATGCAGCTTGTCTGGGGTTTCTGATCAAGCCATTTAATGTGTTCTGGCTCTTTTTAACAGTCAGGATGAGGGGTTTAATCTGGCCATCTATTAATGTACATGTAAAGAATGTGCTTTCGGGTTTGATAACAGATAAAATCAAATGTGTTAATTATGTAAGACTAATAACCTTGTACAGGAACCTCAGGTCATATTTCATATTCATCCTCCTACGTTTGTGGGCTTTAATAAAACAGGAAATCCCTCCATTCTTTATTTGCTGACGGGAGTGCGGTGTTGTTTGAGCACAGGGTGTCCTAAAACACCACAGGAACAAATGAAAGTGTGGCACTTCTAGAGAGCGTGTGGAGGCCAAGAGCTCACCCTAATCCGGCTTTAGCTTCTGCGTTTCTGTTATTTATTTATTTGGTTTGACTGGTGGGTTTTCTCCTGGTGATTTCCCCTGCAGGATATTACTAGTGTGCTTTCTCAGAATGTGGCCTGTTCACATACGACACAGAAAAAGCGTTCATATGTGCACGTGTAATATGACCAGGATATAGATAAGAGTAGGGGTGCGCCGATCCAATATTCTGTATCGGTATCGCTCTGATACTGGCATTTTCTGCTGGATCTGGGTATCGGTCAGACGAGACCGATCCAAATACGATATAGTGCATATACTATTGTGTTATTATTAAGCCCCACAAAAGCCACATAAACATTATAAAGCACAATAAAGTTTTCGTGCACTATATTTAAGTGTTCTGAAGCCATTTCACAGTTTAATGTGAGGTACAGGTGAATATTTCAGTATTATTTCATATTTCAGCATCAATATCTCTTCACTTTGTGCTTTGTACTTCTCTATGCGGAGCGCTGCATGCTGTGACTCCGTATTTCTTCAAGTGCATCATTCTGCGCACATATTTGGAGCCTTTAATATTATAATACTTTTGCACAATGAAAGATTATTAATAGCCTTTCTTGTTCGTCTTATCTATCATATGATGCTGCCTAATTACTCTGCTATACATTTAAAAGAAATGTATTTTAATTTATACAGTACTCAACATTTGAAGTGGATCAAAAAAGTGAATCAAAGTTGTCCTAAGACAAGAATGGGTATTGTTTTGGTTTTAGGACAACTTTGATCCACTTCAAATGTTGACTACTATAGTATATATTTATATATTGATGTATTACTTGTTTTTCATGAATGTATTTTACAACAATACAAAGAGCAATGTGTAGGCCTACCAGATTTAGTCCTACACTTATTCACTTTTATTTGTTACCCACTAAATAATGTTTTTTTTCACTAAAAGTTTAGGATTTTATCAAATTATTGTGCACTCATTATTTTTCTAGAGTAAATTTTGCTACTGAATTATCCATTAAGCTAGTCTATAATAGTATTTTTGTCATCAATTTGTCATTATAATTTATTTATAATTAAGCTGTCTATATTTAGTAGATTGTGTGTAACATACAAAAGAGTGATGATTGACCTACACATTGATGTATAGAAATTCTGCATTGATTTTTACACGATACCGGATCGATATCGGTATCGGCAGATACTCCGAATTTTTGGTATCTGTTCTGAAAAAGTGGTATCGAGCCAACCCTAGCTAAAAGTTATCTCTATTTTCAGCAGGTGTCAGGTTTTTTTTGTGTTAATCATTTCACCAAACCATCAATTTCTTCACTTGTGACTCATGAGTATTATGCTTTAATACCGAGATGTTTTAATAGCAGATGAATCTATTCATTACTCAGAAATGTTTTCACATGTCTTCGTGTGGCATTTTTAATGTATTAAAATGTTTTTGTAAATATATGTGTGGTGAATATTGTTAATTATTTTTGTGGTGCAGTAATTATTTACAGTCGATATGGCGCTGCATTTAATGAAAATAAGTAAATGTCATTAAAGGGGTCATATGATGCGATTTCAAGTTTTCCTTTCTCTTTGGAGTGTTACAAGCTGATTGTGCATAGATAAGATCCCTGAAGTTGCAAAGACTAAAGTCTCAAAACCAAAGAGATATTCTTTATCAAAATGAAGACTCTGCCACACCCCCTAAAATGTCTCGTTCTGACACGCCCCCACATAGCTACCTCACTATGTGGAAATATTTGCATAATGTAGCTTGTAACACACTTTGTAGAAAACGAAGCGTTTGAGAGAGGTGGGGCTTAGAGGACCTACAATAATGTACAGTATTTGAAAAAATAATGTGTTTTTTGAACATTAAAGCATGTCAACATATTCTGTTACACCAAATACACAAAATAATGATCTTTAAAAAAGCATCATATGACCCCTTTAAGTTAATTTAGTAAAAAAATGCTTTGATTAATTTTTCAATAGTTTGCATCTTTTAAATTTTAAACAGTATAAAGTTGGTCTTTTGGAAAATTTCCCTTAAAGATTCAGATCATACCATTAATTTATTTTTAAATTGATCTATGCTGCGTTGTATGTTTTTGATTAAGTAAAAAGAATTGATGGATGGATGGATGGATAGATAGATTTACTAAATACATATTCTGAAGTGACATGATAATTTATCAGTAAACCTGAAGTCCCAAATCCTAAAACTGGTTAAAGGATTAGAGAAAGTCACAGGCATTTTACCCATTTCCTTTTTGCAAGATATCTTTGAGGAAGTGGTTTGGCAGGAACGCAAATGTGTGTGATTCATTTAAAGCCTCTGAGAACAAGGTGGAGGTTACAACATTGCCAGTTTTCCATATCACCGCAGTTGGTAAAATTACAGTCATTAAATTGAATGCATGACTGTTTTAAAGTATAAAGAAATTGAAATTATTTTCTGTGCATTAGAATGTATTTGTATGCATCCTGGACTATAGATGTGTATGACGCTATGTTTGTGATTAGTATGGAGGATATTTTGTGTGTTTGTGTGTGTTTGTGTGATCACTGCTGCATTAAAGCCAGTGTATAGAGTCAAATCCTTTGTCCATTAATCGTTTCTCTAATGCCATAAGATGAGGCCGTCCATCTGAACGGCTGCTATTAGAGGATTGTGCTTCTAATAATTGTGGCTCTCTGATGCTAGAACATTTTAATGATGCGCTGCTGTCATTTCATCTGGAGTTAGTGAGTTTGCCGTCCTTCCATTAGATGCGTCTCTTTAGCCGGTCTGTAAAGTGTAACACTCAGGTGGAGAGAGGACTCTTTAAACGCCGGCTTTACTGCTGCGAGAGCTCAGAGATCATCACATCTGCCCTGCTAGTTAGTACTTTAAATCCACATTCATCAAGCATTACAGCCACTGTAATGCCGCGCCACCTCACTGAAGCTCTGAAGATGAACCATTATGACATTTCTTACTATTGCTGTGAACATTTACTAATGATAGCATGGATGGACGGCTTTCTTTCTTTCAGTAATTTACAAATTGTAGATCATGAACATTCAAACATGAAGATTTATGAACTAAATAATTATTTGCTGTAAAGGATTCATTTGACTGTTACAGTATGGTAATTGAGTTTGTGAGTCTTTTTGATGTTACTTAAAAGAATCAGGATTGATAGCGCTGTATGTTTTTGATTCACTAAAAAGAATCGACTCTGATTGCCCTGTATATTTTTTATTTACTAAAAGGATGGTCTCAGAGTCGATAGATAGATAGATAGATAGATAGATAGATAGATAGATCTATATAATTTAATACCTCCTGAATTTTTAAGTCAAACGATTAATTCATCGTCTCTCAAGAGTCATTTGATTGGGAATTGGACTACACTGTTTGTTTTCATGTGCAGACCGTGAGGACAAATCAATAGAAAGATGTGGAAAGATTATCAGCGGTACATGGCCGTTTTTTATCTCATCACATTCGGTTCAGACTGTGAGCTCTCAACGGAAGTAAAGTTTCAACAGTGTGATGCAGAAAACACTGTTACGCAATCCTATAATAACAGATCACTGTACATCCAAATGTGCTAATTTATTAAGCAAAGTGTAAAGACATTTACAGTAACTAACTTTTATAAGAACTATATGATCTAATAAAATGAATAATGAACGTTTCAGATGAAAGTGTCAGTTCACTGGAAATGAATCAAAGCTTTCAGTGGAGTCCGAGTCTGATCTGCCCCGCTGACCCTGAACAGATTTCTTCTCTGGCTTTGCTGACAGCTTTTACTCTATTTAGTATTCAGCTCTGATAGACCTGCAGTATTTTAAGGAAGTGGCTGGTGTATGGAGAACTGTATCTGACTCAACGCTGAGTAGTAAAACATCTCACCCCAGAGCTTTACACAAACATACACATGCAAAGCCAAACCTTATAAACATTTTTGAATAAGGTTCTTGTGGATGTTTAACCAAGACCTGCTCAGGAGAGGGGTCAGTTTAGTACTGAATGATTTTAACTCTTCTGCAGTGTATTAACCAGCCGCTATCTCTCTGTCTCTCAGTTAATGTCATGGAGAGGCTCTCTGTGGCGTTTCAGACAGCGGGGTGCAGCTTAAAGCAGAGACGTGAGATCAGGGAGAAAGAAAATGAGAGGAGAGAAGCATTGTGTGACTGTCCTCCAGCTATACATTGAAACGAGACTAATTCAGCCAGAAAACATTAGCACTGATGTTTAATGTGCAGTATGGATTATTAAGGTGTGCAGATGTGGTGTCTGAAAATTGGTTGCTGCTGGAGACCAGCTAACCAGAACACACACACTGCACTCAACACACGTATGTTTGTTCATGTGTGAGATTGTTGCTGAATGTGCACAAGATGCCCTGGGTACATGTATAATATTTGAGGTGTTCAAACGGCTCGGTTAGTTCCAGGTTTGATGAAGGCCCGCCTTCCGAAAAACTAAATATGATGTGATTGGTTAGCTGTCCCAGTGCGTTGTGATTGGCGAACAGCTTAGACGGTGTTTCAGTACTGCCCCGCCCCTTGCCAAAGCAGCAAGTTCCGTCTGCTCCAGTATAGTTAAGGATGGCGTCCTTGAGAAAGAAAGAAAGAAAGAAAGAAAGAAAGAAAAAGAAAGAAGATGGATGGATGGATGGATGGAAAGGAAAAAAAGATGATGGATGCAAAGAAAGAAAAGGAAGGAAGGAAGGAAGGAAGGAAGGAAGGAAGGAAGGAAGGAAGGAAGGAAGGAAGGAAGGAAGGAAGGAAGGAAGGAAGGATGGATGGATGGATGGATGGATGGATGGATGACAAAAGGGAGAAAGAAAGATGGAGAGAAAGCTGGATGGATGGAAGAAATAATTGATATTCATTGATTGATTCATTCATGAAATGGCAGTCTCCAATCGTATTAACGGGCTTTATGCATTTTTCAGACTTTTCAGGCTGATTATTGAGTGTTTTGAGGATGAGCCAGTTGGTAAACACAGTTTGAATTAAAGTTCAGATGTACAGTATGAAAATCCAAATTTAGTTTGAGTCTCCTAACGGCAAGTAAATTAGATGCTCGAGCACACCTGTATACAGTATGTTCAGTTTTATTATCAGTTATCTGAGGTTCCCTAATGCCACATAAAAGAGACCCTTCATTGGTTATTTTTTCATTGGTCAGATGGTTTCTTCCTAAGTGGGTGATTCTTGGCCAGAAGAGCTGCAGTGTGGACCAGACTTCATATCAAACGTCTCTTGAAAGGGCTGAGATTGGCAAATCGAATGCTAGCGTCTCGTGTGAGTCGGTGAATCTCTTCAGTATTCCAGGCATGTTGTGATCTCTCTTCCTCTCTGCATTTGACTTGTAAGAAACCCATTACCACATGAAAGACAACATCTGGCTTCCTCACGGCAGGGGCTGCTGTTTCTGTGTGTGAGACAGGTGAAGAGCAAGACTGTGAGTCTTTCGGCTCCTCACGACTCAGAGTCACGATTCTGATTCCAAAATGATTCCTAATGCGTCTCAAGTGTTTAGCAGCAGCGTAGGGTTTGCTTTCTTTGCCAAGTTCTGTGACCTTAAACTTTGTCACTCAGCATATATTGATACAGAACTGCTTCTACTGCTGCTGCATGCTTTAGTGTTTGCCTTCTAAATGATCAACTATTGAATGTGCAACATGTTTTATCCTGCAGCATATTTTAAAATATAGAGGTCATGAATGTTGGTTGGATGTTGAAAAGCTTATTTAGCCCTGTTGTTTTTGGATATTTTTTTATGGTATGTTAAGGTCAGGAGAATTGGGGCAAATATATTGTCATGAAAATGCATCTTACGGAAATAAATGATGGTCAATTGTGGTCAATCTCACAGAAAAACCTGGGTTCACAGAACTAAAGTTTCATCTAAAAAAATTATAAATATTTATTTATTAAATAATAAATATCTGTAAATACATTTATTTTAATGATGCATTTATTTCCTACAAATGTAATTGACAAATATATATATTTTTTATAATAAAAAATATTTATTTATTTATTTTGACCCAGTTATCCTGTAGCAGACTGACCATCATAATGCCGGTCAGCATGCAGTATGCATGTCTCTCTCGCTCTCTCTCTCTCTCTCTCTCTCTCTCTCTCTCTCTCTCTCTCTCTCTCTCTCTCTCCTCCTCT
>NW_015505548.1:403737-405259 GCF_001515645.1 Sinocyclocheilus grahami
TCTCTCTCTCTCTCTGTCTCTCTCTCTCTCTCTCTCTGTTTCTGCTGGGATCTGGTTGAGGAGGTAAACTGAGTGTGGGAGTGTTTCAGATGGAGATGACGTGTTCACAAATCAGCCAACTGAAAGACAGTCGTGATCCTTCAGGTAGAACCCAGATAAAGTCTCTCACTTTTTCTTCTCAGTCTCTCTCTCTCTCACACACACTCTTACAGTGTTTGCCTGAGCAGAGTGTGTGTTAGTGAGCGTTTTCTTCATGTGTGGCCGGTGGGTTTGTGCTAGATTGTGTTAGATTGGTTTCTAGCGATAACACAGTATTTATCTCTATTACGCTCTTGTTACGGGTACAATATATTACAATAGAAAATAGTTATTTTAAATTGTAAAAATATTTCAAAATTTTCCTGTTTTTGCTTAAGGATTACAAACTTTTGACTGATAGTGTACAGTAGAGGGAGCGACTTTTAGTGAATAAGTTTAAATTTGGGTCACAAAAATGGTCATTTGAATTCAGAAGACTTATATAATATAACACAATGCACAAATTATTTTCTTGTGCTTTTTGTCATTTTATTTGGAGGTTAACAACTTCTGTTCCTGTTCATTTTCATTGTATGGAAAAGAGCAGAGTGAACATTAAGCTAAGCATCTCCTTTTGTGTTTCACAGAAAAAAAGGAAGTTGAACAGGTTTAAATTGATATGAAGCTGAGAAAATGATGGCCAAATGTTCATTTTTCACCAAACTAGTCCTGATTTAACCTACAGCCTGAAAGCACAGTTTCTAAATTCACTGTCAACCCAACTATTTTACAGTTCAGACCACCATACACTCTCTCTCTCTCTCTCTCTCTCTCTCTCTCTCTCTCTATCTGCGTGGGTTGAAATAGAAAGATTATTATAATGCTAAACAAAGCATTGCAATGGCCGGTTGAAACGCCATAGGATCAGATGATCTCACCTTGTTTGTTCTGATGAGGTTCTTCAATGCAGCGCTCGCCGATTTGTGTCAAATCAACTTTAGTGTGCAAGTTTCTTGTGTGTTTGTATGTTTTTTCAGCATTAAGATTGAGAATTCGCCAGCTGAAATGACTAAAGGTACATTTCCAGAAGGTTAAAGGTTTTTACGAGTCCAAACTTGAGCTCAAATGAAGAGGAAGAGACTCACCTCCAGACACGGATCAGTGGTGATGATGATGAGGAAGGGGAGGGAGAGATGACCAGCACATGTCTTCCCTCTCAGTGCAGCTGGAGTCCGTCAGGGTGCGAGAACTGATGTGAGTCCGGAGAGAGGGTCTGCCATGCTGGAAGTTTCTCCGTGAAACGCTCGTACGGTCAGTCGGTCCTCCCGTGATCCTTACACATCCAGCGTGAGAGATTCCAATGAGATCTACCCCAGAACACACACGCAAACTCGCACGCGTCTTTACCCGACCGGCGCTCCCCCACAACTCTCACTCTCTCACACACACACACACACACGCATGCACGCACACACACTCACACACTCACGCGCACACTGCCGAC
>NW_015505548.1:406088-407382 GCF_001515645.1 Sinocyclocheilus grahami
TCTCTCTCTCTCTCTCTCTCTCTCTCTCTCTCTCTCTCTCTCTCTCTCTCTCTATCTGCGTGGGTTGAAATAGAAAGATTATTATAATGCTAAACAAAGCATTGCAATGGCCGGTTGAAACGCCATAGGATCAGATGATCTCACCTTGTTTGTTCTGATGAGGTTCTTCAATGCAGCGCTCGCCGATTTGTGTCAAATCAACTTTAGTGTGCAAGTTTCTTGTGTGTTTGTATGTTTTTTCAGCATTAAGATTGAGAATTCGCCAGCTGAAATGACTAAAGGTACATTTCCAGAAGGTTAAAGGTTTTTACGAGTCCAAACTTGAGCTCAAATGAAGAGGAAGAGACTCACCTCCAGACACGGATCAGTGGTGATGATGATGAGGAAGGGGAGGGAGAGATGACCAGCACATGTCTTCCCTCTCAGTGCAGCTGGAGTCCGTCAGGGTGCGAGAACTGATGTGAGTCCGGAGAGAGGGTCTGCCATGCTGGAAGTTTCTCCGTGAAACGCTCGTACGGTCAGTCGGTCCTCCCGTGATCCTTACACATCCAGCGTGAGAGATTCCAATGAGATCTACCCCAGAACACACACGCAAACTCGCACGCGTCTTTACCCGACCGGCGCTCCCCCACAACTCTCACTCTCTCACACACACACACACACACGCATGCACGCACACACACTCACACACTCACGCGCACACTGCCGACGGGATGCAGCGGGGTCCGGAGCTCAGCGATGGCATGTGTGCACATGAGACATCCATCCTGAACCAGCCGCTCCAAGAACTGAGAGACCCGAGAGCCAGCAACACACACACAGAGAGAGCGAGAGAGAGAGAGAGAGAGAGAGAGAGGGAGGCGGGGTGGAAGACAGCAAACCAGAGAGAGAGAGAAGGGAAATTGCCAGGAAAATCCAGCTTTAGGTCATGTGGTGACCCGCTGATGTACATAGTAGCTGTCAGATCTTTTTTTAATGTTTTTTTTTTTCTGTTGACATTTTTATGATTTTTCCCCGTTATTATTTAAATTATATTTTATTTTATATACCTGTATAAAAATTTAAAATGTATTAAATGCATATATAATATAATTAAATATATTTTTAATTTTTTTTATTTGTTTGATAAAATGCAAACTGAAAGCAAGACAATTATGCATATACACACACACACACACACACACACACAGACATATATGTATGTATATATATATATATATATATAAGAACTTATAATTTATTACTTTTATAATAATAAATAGTTTATATATATATATATATATATATATATATA
>NW_015505548.1:407555-418901 GCF_001515645.1 Sinocyclocheilus grahami
TATATATATATATATATATATATATATATATATATATAAATTTGTATATATAATAAAACTCTGATTGTGTATCAGTTGTGGCATGACATCATGGCATGGAGATGTTGAATGCTTGATTCTGATTGGCTGTCAGACATTCTAAGATGATTATATTTCTGCCATCAAATGACTGAAGTAGTTCCAAGCTCACATTATAGTTCCACATCACGTCACCACATTATTTCAGTATTTCAGATAGACTTGCACCCCGTCACCGCAAAAGAAAAGGTTTTATCAGTCTACTGGGAAACAAAGTTGCTTCAGAGGACGAACTGGTATTTGAGAAAGTTTATGAAATAGATTCAAAGCTAGAGTTTTGTTTGAGACATTTAAGCAAGATCTCCTTGAGAAAATTTACTCATCCTCACGTCTTTCCAAACCTGCATGACTATTGTATTTCTCCTTGAAAACAGAAGACATTTTATAGAACGTTGTGGTCAAAGCAGCGTTGGACCCCATTACGGCATCCATCTTTTGCATTTCAGACCTCCAGGCATCCATGCAGTTCTTCTTCTTTTCCCAGTATTTTCTGTTTATCATTGTCTTTAGTTTTTTTTGCCCTCATAGCTGCTAGTAAGGCCACACCACCGCATGGCCTCCTCCAGGGTGCTTTGCATGGATTTGGTTGAATCAGCATGTAGAGTCATTATTTTCTTCAGGTTTATGGTTCTTTTGCTCTGTTATACAGTACGTACGCACACATGTATATAGAGAGAGCCTTTTATTTTCACCCTTTGTGTAACCCACAGGATTCATCAGCCCTTATTCCACAGGTTTTGTCCAACCATCATGATTGAAATTAAACGTGTGAACCTCAGTGTCTGAATTCAGTTTCCCGAACAAACAGCTTTGAACTTCCATCTCCTGAGTAGGGCTGGGTATCGTTCAAAAATTTTCGATACCGATACCTTGACTTCGATACCAGTTCCTGAACGATACTTTTTTCGATACCAATTTTATGAAATCTATTTGAACAAGATTACATTATCTAAAAAAAAAACTTTGGTTTTATTTTTCAGCTTGTTGATGTTTATACAGACTCAAAGCCACTGCACAAAGGAACAAAATGTAACAAACAAAAAATCAGTGCAAATAGTTTTAATAAAGCTCAAATAGTCTTGAGTTTACACATCTGTTAGCTACATTTACACTAGTGCGTGTGACAGAATCACCTAGCTCAGACAGAATCGTCATTTCTATTTATTTTCCACTGATTTACTGATGAGCATTAGCAGCTTCCAGCGCTGTCTGCCTGTGTACTCTCTTCCATGATCGCTGCTCTGACTCAGAGGTTATAATATATTTAATTTCATCAACAATACATGGCCAAAACACACACGGCAATCGGAAGTTATTACAAAAACTTGATGGTGGTTTAAAGTAAGTTTTGAGTAAAAGCGGAATATAAATCTTATTTATTGTCTTATGCAGGGGTTAAATTGAGATTTGTTATGTGTGTGTGAGGGGGGCTCTATGGTATCGAGCTTATATATATGTGTATATGTGTATGTGTGTGTGTGTGTGTGTGTGTGTGTGTGTGTGTTTTGTTTTTTTGTGCAAATGATTTATTCTCTCCCCACTAATCTGTGTTTACATAGTTATTTTTGGTTTCTGATGTTTTAATGATGTTACTTGTCTAGCGTTAATGAGTTAATGTCAAGCCCTGGAGTCTATAAGTGCCGGGGCTCAGCCCCAGACGGCCCCCGGCCCAATTTAAACCCTGGTCTTATGTAGCATGATGCTACAGTGTGCATGAATGGTCACATAACACGCACTTTCGGTCGTGTAGTATGAACGGACATCTTCATATGATTGGAACTCTACACAGCTCCCGCGCTACTCTCCATTGGAAATGAATGACCGGTCTGTCACTTGTCGGAGATAGTGGAAAGCCAGCTTGAAACGCAGTGGAAACGTCATTATGACGAGGATCGTTTTCATTTGAAAACAAAAGTAATGTACAAATGTAGCCTTACAGCTACGGGGGCTGGGACGCATTCACACTAAATACTCACATGTGAGCCACATCTCTGAGTGTCACAGTCGCGGACCGACTGTGCAGATCGGTGTATTAGGCTATAGTAAGATACCACGATCAGACTGCTCCGTACGTTTTCGCATCGCTCTCGCAGATGTCAAACACTGATCGATTTGGTCGGTGCCTAAAAAGTATCGAACTCGATACCCAGCCCTACTCCTGAGACACACTCCAGAAACGCTCAGAGTTTTATACTCTCAACACTCGTACCTGTCAGCACCGCTACAGCGGCCCTTTGTTTATTAAATCGTTTGGCTAATTCGATTGTTCTTTCAGCATGCAATACTCTCCACTTAAAGGGGTCATATGATGCGATATGCATAAACGCAACACGTAAAAAGACAGTAAGTCATTAAAATCCGTAATCATGTCCCCTGGATGCAACAAATGCCTCATTTGTAATGGGTTTTGTCTCGTCGTGCTGGGACACGGCATCACAGTATGGTAAGGGGCGTAACATTTCCGTCACACGCTTGAGGTATTCAGCCAATCACAACGCACTAGATAGCTGGCCAGCCAGGGCACACCTCGCTTTTCAGAACGATGTGCTTTGTAAAAATCGATGCGTTTCAGAAAGGCGGGGCATAGAGGAGCAACAATAATGTACAGTATGTGGAAAATAATGTGTTTTTTTAACCTTAAACTGCACAAACACATTGCATTACACCAAATTCACAAAAATAATGTTTTTTTTTAGCAACGTCATATGACCCCTTTAATCGTTTTGACCATGTTTAAATTCATTCTGCTGGTTTTTTCCTCAAAATCAGCATAGAAAATGGACACGAGTCGGCAGATTCTATCTGGGTGTGGTGATGTAGTGGTTGAAGCTCAGGGTTTCCACTTTCATGGAGAACCTAGAAATTTTAAGAAACTTCAAGTGTTTTACAAACCTATCTTGAAATTCATGAAAACTCTGAAATGTTTAATTAGCTAGATATTGTTCTTGTGTAAATTAAAACTAGCTTGGAAGTCAGTGATTCGTGATGAATTGTCTGGTCTTTCCCATTAGTTGGTTAAACTGGTTCACAGATTGGTTCAAATGATTGGTTAAAGCAGAGGGAACCTTGGGAAGATGTCTTATTCAGCCTCTTCAGTGTTATTATAGTTAACATAAAAAAAGTTACTTGAAATGTTAACGCATATTTTTCATCTAATTGCCAAGGCAACATTTCTCATTTTTATTTAGTTTAACTTGGAAAAAAAACCTGAAATTAAAATGAAGAAAAAAGTTATATAGACATAAATAAATCTAATAAAGATGGCCAAAACACACAACAAAATTACTAAAAATATAACAAATTAAAATTAAAGACTTAAAAATGAAAAATATAAATATATTAAAAATAAAAAAAATAATAAATTACTCGATATTAAAAAAACTGTAATAGTATTTGTCATACGAAAATAACACTGGATATTTGATCCATCACTGTTGTGCACTTGAGTACACATTTTACGACTGCAAGTTATTGTGCTTATATTAAGTGTTCTGTAAGTCACTTTAGATAAAAGCATGTGCTAATGAAATTAGTTTTATAGATCAGTCAATAATAAGCTAGTAGTGTTATATGTGAGTGTATGTAGTTTTTTTGATGTAATAATGACCATCAGCACGTCCACTTGAAGACTGCAGATTCGGACGGGATACATGAGAATCTCTCTCAGCTCTTCTGTCCTTCAACAAACCGCATCCCTGCTGGTTTAATTAAGACCTAAAAGCACGAGCTGCTGAGATCTGTTCTCATGCCAGACATCATTCCTCTCGCTGTCTGTCTATGTTGCGAGCGAGTGTCCGCACCTCTTTCATTCTCTTACAGCCTTGTGTCTGTAGAGAACTAAAAAATGACTTTTGAAATGTTATTTTATTTTAATTATTTTTATTTTATTTCTGAATTAATTTATTCTATTTTAATGTATTAATTTTTATTTTATGTTATTCTGAACAACAGTACATTAGAAAAAAGACATCCACAGGTTTGCTAATAAAAGCACTAACTTTCTCTGAGCTGTAGCTGTAATCAAGTTGAAATGCTGCCAGTAAGTACACAGATTACACTCCATTATAGCTGACAGTGTGTTGAATCGCTTTGTGTGTGTGTGTGGTAATAAACTTCATTAAGCCGAACACCAACTCACACACATGCCGATGTCTAAAGGACTCTGGAGCATTTCTGGCTGGACTTGATGAACTCTCACAAGACTCACAATCACATGCAGTCACGCAGATACACAAGCTCTGATTCCTCACAAATGAGTTAGTCTGAAGTTTCTGTAGATGCGTATCTATGTTCCATCTAGATTATAATTTTTTTGGTTGATACAAACAGAAGATGCTGCTGTATAAACACCAAACGTCCATTCCAAATGTTGCATTACTAGAAAGCATTACTAGTACTATAACTGGACTCCCCCCCCCCTGAAGTCCAGTTATAGTACTAGTAATGCTTTCTTGCACCAAAACAGGCATCATTTATTTGTTCATGACCATTTTTCCATCATTTTTCAATCTATTATATTTATTCAATGAGAATTTGTTTTTAGTAGCAAAGCATTAATCTTCAACAGTGCAAATGCGTAAATGTGCCAGTCATATGTTAGTACCGTTATGATTTTCAAGGCCGTTTTTGCTGCCCCTTAAGGGGATAATTCACCCAAAAATTCAAATTTGCTGTAAATTTACTCAACCTCAGAACAGTAAAGAAGATTTTTAGCTGAACCCGTGGGACTTGGTGATTCATAAAATGCAAGTCAGCAGCTTCTGCCACTTTGAGAGTCAAAAAAGCATAGCAGGCAACTCAAAATGAATACCCATGGCTCCTGACAATATATTAAGGTCTTATGAACTAAACAATCGGTCTGTGCAAGAAACTGAACATTATTTACAACATTATTACCTGGAATCCAGAGCCTCAGTCAAATGGGGAAATCTGATTATTTTCCGCAAACTGTTTTTTTGGACAGTTTGTTTCAATAAACTGGTTCAAAAAACTGATTCACTAGATTATGTAATCGTGCAATTATGTAATGATGTGCAGTTATTAATATTGATAAAGTACGATTAATAAAGCACCCATTAATGACGTGAAACATGGATATTTTACATGATCTAATGCATATAAAGTGACTAAACTAGTCTTCATCAGCTCATCTTTTTACATACACTCTTAAAAATAAAGGTGCTTCAAAAGGTTCTTCAAGCGATGCCATAGAAGAACCATTTTTGGTTCTGCAAAGAACCATTTAGTCAAAGTTTCTTTAAAGAACCATCTCTTTCTTACCTTTTTATAATCTGAAGAACCTTCTTTCGCCACAAAGAAGCTTTTGTGAAACAGAAAGGTTCTTCAGATGTTAAAGGTTCTTTATGGAACCATTTAGACAAAAAGGTTCTTCTATGGCATCGTGAAGCACCTTTATTTTTAAGAGTGTATACCATGAAAAACCATAAAAACTTACATTTCGCCCCTTCATTCAAGCTCTCAGTTCACACTTGTGCATATCGGCGGCTCATCGGTCTTCGGTCCGAGTCGAACTGTTTCTTCAGTTCTTCATAGTGACTATCAGGTGTCTGGAAGTCAGTTTTGATTGAGTAACTTGTAGGTCTGTGTTGATTGAGCCGCAAACTGTTTTAGACACTTCAGTCCGATCTGGTGAACTAGTTCATTAAGTTCACTGAAAATAATCTGTTCAAAATAATTAGTTCGCGAACTGGACATCACTCCAACCCATTTGCCTGAGGCCCTGGATTACTGGTAATAATGTTGAAAATAATGATCAGTTTCACACACAGACCGATTGTTTCGCTTCTTAAGACCTCAATATATTGTCAGGAGCCACAAGGTATTCATTTTGTGTTCCTTGATATGCTGCTTTGACTCTCAAGGTGGAGGTAGCCACTGACTTGCATTTTATGTATCACAAAGGACCACAGTTTTTCATTTTTGGCTGAGCTATCCCTTTCAGTTTACTATTGTTCTTGCAGCGCTGCATTTCTCCTGCGAGGGCTTTTTCCTGCTGCTGCTCCAGATGTTTCCAGGCTCCTGCTGGTGTCTCTTCAGGAGCAGCATGTCTTCCATAATGCAGACAGGGATTCTGTCTTAGCGGCTCCATTTGTAACTGACAGCGCCATTATTTAATTAGTGTGATTTAGCTGTAAATGAACACGCTCCAGTGCTGTAATAAAACTGACTCGACCTGAAGCAGGAATACGAAGCCATTAGATGTGAAAGATGTTCAGCCAGGCACACGATTTTTACATCCAGTCTTTCTTTTTTCCCTGCTTTTGCATCTTGAAAACAGTATTCTGAAACAACCCAGATTGCATTTGCATTGCATTTGAAGTGTGCGTGCAGAATATTTGCTTTTTGGGCTGATGCTGCATTCCATTCAAAGTCTGGTTTGGGATTTTAATACTCGATGTCCAACTTCTGACCATAAAAGCCACAACATTAATTGACATGCGCCGTTTGCTCTGCAAGGTGTTCGATTGACAGCAAAGAAGTGCTGCAGCCAAATTGTGGCTGTAAGTGATGCCTACAGTGCCAGTTTTTGCTCTGCAGCTGTGCGTTTATCACCAGCGGAGGTCATTTATATGTGTTTTGCAGCCGTTTCTGCAATTTTTTGCTGTTGCTATCATGCGATGCAATGTTTTAATTGCGTTCAAGTGAGTGTGTGACAGTTTTGTGACTATCGTGTTTGGATTTTAAGTTCTAAAGTGTCAAGAATAAAGATCAAAACTGTAATTTTAAACAAACTTTTTCAAATAATTTTCTCCATTTAAATGTAGCATAGTGGAGTGTTATTCAGCAAGGATGCATTAAATGAACCAGAAGTGTCAGTAAAGACATTTATAAATATTTCTATTTCAGATAAATGCTGTTCTTTTAAAGTTTTTGTTCATCAAAGAATCCTGAAAACATAAAATGTATCACTGTTTCCACAAAAATATTAAGCTGAACAATTTTCAACACTGATAACAATCAGAAACGTTTCTTGAGCAGCAAATCAGCATATTAGAATGATTTCTGAAGATCATGTGACACTGAAGACTGGAGTAATGATGCTGAAAATTCAGCTTTGATCACAGAAATAAATCACATTTTAAAATGTATTCAAATAGAAAACAACTATTTTAAATAGTAATAATATTTCACTTTTTTATTGTTTTAACTTGTGTATTTGATCAAATAAAGGCAGCCTTTTTGAGCAGAAGAGACTTCTTTCAAAAACGTTTAAAAAATGTACCGACTTCAAAATTGAAACCTTTTCAATCACTATTGAAGTACATACTGTAAGTGTGCACTAGTAGTATGCGAATTTGCATGCAGCCATATTTTCTGTCTTGATCACAGGTGCTTTAATTGGTTTTCTGATTGACTATCCAAGGTGTTGACCACTCCCAGATCTTCAGTGGTGTCTGGACATGTTATGTGTGCTTGATTATTTGCTGGTGTTGCGCAGACTGCTGTATGGAACAGACTGACCTTGCGGAATCTCTGGAGCTGAAGTCAGGGAAACTTTGGAGCAAGATCTCATTCTTTCTCTCTGACTTTTATTTGATGGACCTCCTTAAGAAAACAGTTTCCATGGCAACGGGTTGAGGAGCACAACACAGATGAGATGAACCTTAGAGGATGCAGCCTTTGTCTCTCTCTGCTGAGAGGAGAGTGAATCGGCTGCAGGATTCCCGTCCGCTCAGAGAGAGAGAGAGAGAGGCCTATCATCTGAACTTAAACCAGCACATGGTCTAAATTAAAAGCCTTTTCCATCATATCACTATTAATTCATGATGTTCATGTCACTGAGAGCTAAAATTACAGGCCTCTCTCATCTTTTTAAGTGGGAGAACTTGCACAATTGGTGGCTGACTAAATACTTTTTTGCCCCACTGTACATCCTTTCAGTTTCATCCATCCATCCTTCTATTGTTTTCCTTCCTTCCTTCTTTCATCCATCTTTTTCTTCCAATCTTTCCATTTATTATTTTCTTCCATTGATCTGTTTTTCTTTCCTTCCTTCTTTCCATGCATCCATCCATCTGTTTGTAATTTCCTTACATCTAACCATCTTTCCATTTGTTTTTTCCTTCCTTACTTCCTTCCTCCCATCCATCCTTTTATTGTTTTTCTTTCTCTCCACCATCCATTTATTTCTCTTAGCTTGCTCCCATCAATCTATCCATCCATCCACCCATTGTTATTCTTTCTATCCATCCATCCATTCATTTTTTTTCTTTCCATCCATCATTCATTTTTTTTCTTTCCATCCATCCATTTATTACTTTTCTTACCTTCCTCCCATCCATCCATCCATCCATCCATTTATTGTTTTCTTTCCATCTATCCATCCATTTATCACTTTTCTTACCTTCCTCTCATCCATCCATCCATCCATCCATTTATTGTTTTCTTTCCATCTATCCATCCATTTATTACTTTTCTTACCTTCCTCTCATCCATCTATCATCCATCCATTTATTACTTTTCTTACCTTCCTCCCATCCATCCTTCCATCGACCCATTTATTGTTTTCCTTTTCATCCATTCATCTGTTTTTCTTACCATCCATCCATCCATTTTGCTTTCATTCTCAATTTATTTTTATTTTCCTTCCATCAATTCATTGCTCTTTTTTTGCTTCCAACCATTTTTCTTTCTTTTTTGTTTCCATTAATTTCTCATTCTTTATTCCTTTCATCCATTTTCCTTTATTCTTCCATCCATCTTTTGTCTATCCATCCAGCCATCCTTTTTTCTTTGATTCTTTTTCTTTTCTGTCCATCTATTCATTGTTTATTTTCTACTTTTCCCCCTTCCAGTCTGAGTGAGATCGGACGGGCTGTACTGTATGCAGTGTGGAGGTTTTTTCTCTGGCGTCAGGTCGTCTTCAGTTCATCCTGTCTCTTTGACACGTTTCTGAAGTGCAGATTGGGTCTCAGATGTGATCAGGTGATTGAAGGACTCCACTGCAGAGCCACTAAATGATGTGTAATTCCTGCACGAGCACTACACAGCAGGAGTCTGTTATCTTCTAGTAAAAACAGGATCCTTCATCAGGAGTAATGGCAGGCTTACACATGCTGAATGAGTGAGTGAGCTATTATTCCTCCCTTCAGATCGCACAGCAGGACACGATATCTGCATGTCACTCATTTCGGATGTGAATGGCTGCTGGTTTGGTCTCATTTGAAGCCAGCATTTACTGGCACTTTCATTCAGATTTGGCTGCGTGTGTAGAAGAAACATTTCTGGCTCTGAATTACTTAGGCTTTTTCTGCCAGCACTTTCATTCATGAATTTCATCTGTCCATCACCCAAATCACTCGTGTAATCCTCAATTACTCTTTAAATATTAATATAATAAGAACTGACTTGTTGTTTGTCCTTCACCTCATTTTATCTTCTCTGTTTTTAGGTATCAGTATAATAATAGTTTAATAACAACAGTCTTTCTTCAGCACTTTATACTATCGGTTTTGATTATGAAGTTAATAGTTAGGTGAGTAAATGATAAGCTGGACTAAACCGGTGTTATCTTGACCTCACGGCATTGATATTCTGTTGTGTGTATGTGATGCCGGTATTGTCTGTCATTATGAGTCCTGTTCAAACACAAAGGCTCAGATAAGATGTTCAGTAAACATAAATATTAGCTATCGAACTGCATTAGCAGAACCGCGAGGCGCTAATCTCTCACTCCAGGCTAACTGTGTTTACTGTGTCTTTACACAACAAGGAAAATAAACTCTGAAAAACTGTAGACCCCAGTTTTACCTCTTCAGTCTTAGCCTCGCCAGTGTTTTCTTCATAAGGTGAGACGGAGAGAGAGAAAGAGGGGAGTTTGTCTTGAACATGCGCTGTGTTGTGTTTCTGCTGAGTTATGTAGGCCAGACCTAATTACAGCTGCAGGAAAGACTTGCAAATGAAAATCAAGCTGAACGCAAGGAAATGCGGAATAGCCCCAGTCACACTTTCAAAGTGCAAAGGCTTTGCGTGCGGCTGGTTGCTATTCGCAGTGTTTGCTCATGTGGAATCTGCTGGAAATGTTCTTCCTGCTTTCAGATGGCTGCAAATTAACGAAGATGAATGAAGTGGCTTTTAAACTAATAGGACTCCTACGCTTTGTCGTATTTAATTATTATTCTTTTCTTCCTCAAATCCACTCATAATATGTTATGTCGAGGTTTCTTCCATCAAAAACTTAATTTTCAGTTTTCCACCCTCTTTCTGACCCTTTTTATTGAACTGTTTTTGGAAAAGGCTATTTTTGAAAGACAAGATAGAGAGAGAAATGGATAATGCTTGAAGATATTTAAGGTGTTTTGCTGTAAGAGCAATACAAAATCATAAAAAAATGCTGCATACTTTAAATGGTACTTTACAAATGTTCTTTATAATTAGTTTTTATATTATAGTTTATATCTTTTTTTATAATTGTATTTGTTTTTACACATTGCAGTGTGGTATTAAGAAATTGCTGGTTAGTAATGTGCTTAACTTATGAATTGTAATATTATACATGCATACAGACATACATACATACATTGGCAGAGGATCCCCAAATGCAGGGGTGAACAACTTGTTGCATCTTTCCCAAAAAGACTCATGGCTGTATTAGATCAAAAGGGTGCTTCTACTAAATACTGAGCAAAGGGTCTGAATACTTAGGACCATGTGATATTTCAGTTTTTCTTTTTTTAATAAATCTGCAAAAATGTCAACAATTCTGTGTTTTTCTGTCAATATGGGGTGCTGTGTGTACATTAATGAGGGAAAAAATTTACTTAAATGATTTTAGCAAATGGCTGCAATATAACAAAGAGTGAAAAATTTAAGGGGGTCTGAATACTTTCCGTACCCACTGTATATGCATTCAAATAGAAAATAGTTATTTAAATGTGTTATAATTCGGGATGTACCGGTATCGGGCCCGAAACTGAGCTCCTGTACTCGTACTCGTGGAAAGTTTGTAGTTCTGTCGGATATGTAAAAAACAAGTAAGTAAAACAATGCACAAGTTACTTAACGGTAGGGAGCCTGAGAGAGAGAGACAGAGAGAGAGAGCCCGCGTGCGCACTTCTGTTGTGTGATCTTTGATGTTCACTCACTTAGCACATGCATCATTTGGATTAAAACTAAATCATAAAAATAAGACCATTTATAGGGGCATTCACTATAAACATAATTTATTTTCAACCTTAGGCAATACACGACTTTCTGGCGAAAGTGAAACTAACAGCCTGTGTGAAATGCGCTAGGCTGTACTACTGT
>NW_015505548.1:418971-434835 GCF_001515645.1 Sinocyclocheilus grahami
TACCAGTAAAACTGATACAAATTTGGGACCAAAAATCATTCAGATGGAGTCTGGGGAAAAAACATTGAAGTTGAGGTTTTCATGAAGCTGGGTGACAGCATGCCCAGGAGACTACAGGCTGTCATTAAGGCTAAGGGCTGCCTGACTAAGTATTGAGAGTTGTGTAAATACTGTCACACTAACAGCTGTCTGAATTATTTTGGTTGATTGTAATCTATTACATACCTTTCTATCAAAGTTATCTAACATTATCAAGATTAATTTGTTCTGACACAGTTTAACTCTGAGTTCTTGTCATATTTTATTACCATTTTCTAAACTATAGCGAATAAACTGTGATAATGTGAGAAATGTTGAAGGTGTCTGAATAAATTTTGGTTTGACTGTATATTTGATAAATGAAGTTAACCAACTAACAATATACATACTCTTTTGGTTTCTGTACACAATATTTAAAAAATTTACAAATGCAATAAAAATATTGATATCGGTACTCGGTATCGGCAAGTACCTAAAATAAAAGTATCTGTATCGGGCGAGTACTGGAAAAAGTGATATCGGTGCATCCCTAGTTATAATATTTCACAGTATTACTTTTTACTGTATTTTTTATATTTGAGCATAAATTCAACATGTAAAAAAAAAATCCATTGATTGATTGATTTTAATTTAGCCTTGAAATTACAAAATTTGTGAATCTATTTTACCTAGAAGGTCAAAAATGTCCTCCGTAATAATGATGAAATTATGTAAAGAAACTATGCACTTGCTTATTGTTTATTTTCAGGTTTTATAGTAAAAGTGGCTTTATACTATAAGTTATGCTTGAGTTATTAACTTTTTCTCTAATGTTACATAAATGACATTTGAATAGTTTCTTCAGCAGGTAATGTGACATTTTCTAATACGCTGCACAGATTCGATTCCCACTGCTTGTTCGAGGTGTTTCACTGCCTTTTTGTTGTGTTTTGAACCTTAAATGAGTTTTTCCCCTCCGTTTCATTTCTTTAGCAATTGGTTTCTAGTTAATTGCATGTTATATTGGTCTCAATTCCCATATGTGGGAAAGTGAAAGTATCATTCGATTCCTTCAGTGAGTCTCTCACTGCTTTAAATATTGATATCAAACGCTCACTGTTCACCACATTACTTTGTCAGAAATGCTGTTAATTAGAAATACTTTTTGGAATTGCTGCACGCCTTCATTTTGTTCTGTCTCTCCTCGTAGAGTGGCTTTGTGTGGTTCCTTTGAAGGGTTTATAGCCTTTAACAGCAGCTCTTTGCTTTGATTGACAGGTGCTCTAGGTGCTCTGCTGTCACTGATCGGCTGTCTGTCTGTCTGTCTTTGCAGGGCAGTTTTGTGGCATGTATGACCGGCACTCTGCGGCAGATGGACGACTATCACTACACCCACCTCATCAGCACCTTTGGGAAGATGCGCACTGACGTGGTGGTAAGTTTCCCGCTCAATACCAAGACTCTTTACTCCCACATGTAAACATTTTTGACAGACATTAATGTGCCATCAATCTGTGAACCAGTATTATAGCTGGACAAAAGACATGCATGGGTTCCATTTTGTGTCCACATCAAATTACATTTACATAAGTGTTTTTTTATACACAGAAGCAAATATTACATGCAAGTAAAGTGTCTACTTGAAATGTTTCAAATAACTTTTATAAAAATAAAATGTCAAAATATGGGTGAATTAATGTTCCTTCATCATTCAGCGTAACATTTAGTAGGGCTGGGTTTTGACACAAATTTCACGATTTGATTCTCATTCACAAGCTTTCGATTCGATTACCAATTTGATTCGATTTGATTCAATATAGATTATTTTGTATATATATCAGGTACAGTAAATGCGACATTTTCTCAAGGAAATAAAATCTCTCAACTAATGCTGTAAAATATGCATGAGTCAGTTGGTACTACATTATAATATTGAAGGTTAAAACTGACCGATTTCTTAAAATTACACTTAATGAAGTTTTTAAAATACAAGTTACCATTACATAATAATATTTCAACTTCAGTTAGTTTTTTTATATGAACATAATTGTGGCTGTCATAAAAACTTGATGGATTTATTCAATCATAAATTAAATATTGAAGAAACAGTACAATTTATAATGAATATGTTATTTGGTGCATATATTTAGCAAAATGCCCCTCTCTACAGTTTATTTTTCTATCTGACTAATGAGTTTATGGTTACTGAATATGTTTTTTCTGAGGTAAATTTGACGTTACGTGACATTCTTTACAAGCCGTTATATTGACGTATTTGCACGGCTGAAACACTGATTGAGCGATTACATGAGACAGGATACGGATTGTAAAGTTGTACTCTTTCTTTTAACTTACCTTCGGATGTTTAGTCATGTTTATTTTGGGCTGAAACTGGTATTAATGTGGAGGAGATGATCAGTTCACGTGCGCCTCGCGCTGCCGCGTCTGTTGAACTGAGGCGCTACAGCGATCTGTCACTCCACATTAAACAGCGCCAAAACAGCATTTATTGTTTAAATACTGCAATACAATGGACAGAATTTGAAATCTGAGACTTTGTTTCATATTAAAAGTACGAAAGCACAATGCTTATTGCGATATTTTGGATGGGAAGTACCCTTCAATGTTCCGTCCATTAACTGAAAACAGGCTAGACTAATCGATTCTTGGGGTTTAAGAATCGATATCGTTCCGTAAAAATGAGAATCGATTAATATGGAGATATTGATATTTTTTACCCAGCCCTAATATTTAGGTCAAAATGAAACAACGTACTTATTCTGATCTGCACTTATCAAAAAAATTAATATTAATGAAAAAGTGAGCATTTTACATTTTAAAACGTCTTTCTGACATATGGGTAAAATGTATGCAAAGATTATGTAGACAAAGTTACAATTAATTAGTACTTCGGTGCTGCACTGTGATCATTAAATAGTCTTTTAATGTCATCTAATGAATCTTGTTGTAAATATACCTGACTTTATTTTTTTTGGTATGTGAACTATTGTTAACACTGACTGATATTTTAGTGGGTGTCTTCTGTAACTCATGGTAAAAATGCATGATAGATGTAATTTTTTTGCTCAGAAGAAAATTAAATTAAACATGACACATTGTAATGTACAAAAAAGCAACATTTAAAGCTAGATCAAAAGCTTTGATTTATTTTTTAAAAAGCCACTGTGCAGGTTTCTCTTTGTGAGGTTTGGATAGCAGTGACTGAAACACACAACTGTCAGTCTGCATGGAGAGGATCTTGAGACTCCAGTAGCTTCAAACACCTGTTTGCTTTACAGCTGGCATTACAATACAATTCATTTGTTTGACAGAAACTTTCCTTAAAGGGGTGGTTGATTGCGATTTCACTTTTTTAACGTTAGTTAGTGTGTAATGTTGCTGTTTGAGCATAAACAATATCTGCAAAGTTACGAAGCTGAAAGTTCAATGCAAACTTCAGTGCACTTTAGACGTGCACTAGAGGCAGTTTAGTCAATCACAACACACTAAGCTAGCTAACCAGTCAGAGCCCATTGCCTATTTCTAAGGGAGGGGCTTCATAAAAGAAGGAAATGATCAGCGCGTTTCTCAGAGAAGGGACAGAGTGGTGTGGAATAAAGGTAAATTATGAGAAAAATAATGTGTTTTAAAAAAAACGAAGCATTAACATGTTAGACTGCACCCCATAAATACAATCAAGCCTAGAAAAAAAACACTGAACCACCCCTTTAATAAATTTTTATCTGATCAAGATCTTCTGTGCTCTAAGTCACTCACAAATCTTTTGACAGTTCAATAATTTCTATTTGTTTTTCACAAAACATTGTTTGTTTTGATGCCTTTTGCAAGAAATCACATTGTTTCATACTTTTCATCTTCAGAAAGATCTTTCTTCCTCACCATATCGCATGAGAACTGTGACTTGCTTAATAATGTGGAACAACCTCTTTAAGTAGGGTTTCCATTTACCTAAGAAGACCTGGCAAACTATTGAACAAACCTGTCTGAGATTGATACCAGTTATCTAAAAAGTGATGTGAAAATCAAAACAAACAAAAACCGGACTGTTTATTGTACCGAAATCCTATTGATATGTCACTTGCATAAATATATATATATATATATATATATATATATATATATATATAAATCGTAAAATCAGTTATACTTTTATGAATACATTAAATGTTCATTTATATATCCATACATACATACATATTTATAATCATAGAATCAATTAAAAAACTATTTTTTTTTTTATTAAAAATGTAAAATGCATGTTGTCGTCATGTCCGGTTCATCCCAAACATTGCGACTCTCCTTTAGGATTTCCTCATGGAGACGTTCATCATGTTTAAGGATCTCATTGGGAAGAACGTCTATCCTGCCGACTGGGTCATAATGAACATGATGCAAAATAAGTAAGTAGACATACTCAGTGCTGTTTGCTAACTACTGTTCACCATAATGCAATGTTTCTATTGGTCAGACCCTTTAATCACCAGAGCAGAAACCAGACTGTGTGATCTGTTAACATGATAGTTACTGATAAAATTGGAAGTACTGTTGCTTAATGTTAACTTGTTTGGTTAGGGCAACTTTTTGTCAGCACTGTTTTCTGGAAGTCAAATGGGTTGCCGGGGAGGCTTCATGTTGACTTCTAATGAGCTAATTGAAATGCTGTTCATTCATTTAGCAAGTTTATTTCCTCGCTGAGCTTTGAGTCAGCCTTCTGTGCAGTTTTTCGTTTTGCGCTGGAGCAGCATCAGAAATGTGCAGTCGTGTAGAGGGAGCATCGCTTACATTAACTCTCTCTCTCCCTTTAACACATGCTGCTGTTGCTTAGAAACAGCAGTCAGAAATGGCCAAGAATGTTTGCGAATATTTTTATTTTCCCCCCATCAGTGCAACAGTTTGTGCATGTGTCGGGCATGTAGCGTTTCCGTGTGCACCTGTGTGTATTCGCTCTGTTCTTGCTCTATCAGAAGTGTGGCGGCTGCTGAAATGAAAGCCATGAATTATGAATCTGGATGTGTGTGTGTGTCTCTCTCTCTAGTTGTGTTTTGTTTTATTCATGCCTCTCTTCTCAACTCCTCTGCCAAACCGCGTCCAGCGTGACTGTGAAGATGAAGGTTTAGCAAGCTTTCACAGCCAGCAGGAAGTCAGACCTGAGTTTCCTGTCGCAGACTAGGAGAGTTTTCTGAGAGTCCCTGATCTGAGCCAACCGTTTTCTTGTTTCACAGCGTTATTGTAATTTTTTATGTTGAGGCAGGAACAGTGCCGGGCAGTAACTGATTACAAGTAATCTGGATTACATTTTAAAATACTTGTAATCAGACTACAGTTAGTTTTGTATTGCTTACATGATTAGTCTTTGTCTTTGGAAGGCTTGTGTCTTTCAAACACATTAAAATGCACAAATTTACGTTATTTCTTATTTGCATGTAAAGTAGGAATTCACAAACTTTTTTTTTTGTCATCCGATCCTCTTTCACCTAATAAATTAACTTGAAGTGCCCCTGAGATTTTAAGATAATAAGTTAATAACACATTTGCAAGTTCATGGTTCTCTGATGTTGGTTAAGGATCATATGACCTGCAGGTAAACACAATATTTCATCTTTTTTAGTACACGTTTTATTTTGATTGTTGTCATTTTAAAATGTTTTTAATTTGACATTTTTATGATTTAATTCATTATTAGCTTTTCATTAAACTCACAACCCCCCTGCAGTTTCTTCACTAACCCCAGTTTGAGAAATCTTTAATGTTTAATGGACTTCATTTTGTTAATAACAACAAATGGAATATATTTAAATTCTCAGTTTTTTTATATATCAATATAGACCACCATTTGTCTCGTTGAGGACACAGCAATGCGCTAAAAATCACCAGCTGACTCACTCTTGTGCATGTGTGAGCAGCACTCTCAGAAAGCCTGGTGATCTGCTGCTCTTCAGAGGAGTGAATGTGATGAGACGTTCTGGGGTTCAAAGAAATAAGATCTTCTCTAAAGTTCAGAGTTATTTTCCCGTCTATCTGTGCCGGTAGTGTAGACATGTGGCAGGATAAAATGTTCGGATTCCTAATGTGTTCTTGTGCTCTGGAGGAACACTGCTGGGATTGTGTGTTGGGGTCTGATTGACGCAGAGGTCGTGCGTCAGGCTTTCATATTGGAATTCATAGAGTCTCTCAGCAGCCACCTGAGTGCCAGAGCGCTGATGGAAGACCCTCTACCTGCAGGTGCGAGACCGCGGGAAAACAGAGTGCAGTCACCCTCTCTGTAACACACTCAGTGGGCGTCATAAGCGCTTGTTTGATGTGCCCTACTGCTCACTGACTCCATTTTCACACCGACAGCAATGTGACACAGCGACTCGATTCACTGGTGAAAATCAGATTATTTCATTACATTTCAGTATTATTAATGATTTAAATGAACTAATATTTTACAATTTAGATGATAATTGTTCATGTCATACTCTGAGCAGTATAAAAGTGTATATTTATTTTTCATCAAATAATTAAATTAAGTTGCATTAAATTTTAGATTTTGAAATTTAGTTTTGAAATTGAGTATTAGTTTGATTTAAAATTAATTTCAATTAACTAATATTTTAACATTTTGAATATAATTGTTCATGTTGTATTTGCATACAATGCCTTAAATTGACTCCTTTTTAACACCAACATGAATGTATTTAATTTAAAATTGAATTGAATTTAACCTTAAATATTAGATGTATTAGATATTAGGTTTTAAAGGTTTCATTTAATTAAATTAATAAAATAAATTACATTCGATTAAATACTAGTTTGATTTAAATTAATTTCAGTTAACTTCTGTTGTTCATGTTGTACCCTATTTGTCTTCAAAGCCTCAAATTGACACTCTTTTTACACAGAGAAAAATGGGACACAGTAATTCAATTCACAGGCGAAAATATGATAATTTTTTTTATTATTATTATGGAATAATTTCATGAAATTTTGTATTACATTTTAAATGAATTTTAACTAATATTTTAACATTTAGATTATTATTGTTTATATGCTATATATTGTAGTATTGTATGCTATAACTGATTTTATTCTGGGTGTTTGGATGTTAAATGGCATGTACAAACAGTTCTGTGAAAATGATTGAAAAATGTGGCACTTTGAATGTTCTCACACTGTGTGTGTTTCTGGGTGGGTGAATCTGTTTTGGTATAGTATCTTGTCATGGTATAAATATAACAGGCCTGTACTGTGAACTGCTGCGAATCAGTCTAACGCGCCTGGAATAGTTTCTATTTCTTCCAGAATGCGATTCATCACAGAATGCGGGTGATGCTGAATGAAAACACTTGCGCTCAGTTAATGGACAATCCTAGATTAGAGTTCACGTGATGCTGATGTGTTTATGCAGGTGAATTAACACTTATGTTAATAAAGTGGCTGTATGTGTTAGAGAAGAGTCCCATTATTACAAGTGCGATATTGACAAGTGTGTGAAATGACAAAATCAACCAGTCGCATAATTAGTGTTAAACTGTGTGCGGTTTTCGAGCATTCATGTACATTGCTTTGTTCATGTACATGTAGTGTATAATCAGTTTTCCATTTATCAGTACTTCTATGCATAGTCATTTTTTCTGGCTTGCGTAAAATCTAAAGATGGTGCCGTCTTCACACATCACAAGATCTCTCGTTTCCCGTCTGGATTAATTTTGCCGACTCTGAATTAAAAATGAATAAAATCAGTTGATGTTTGAGCTGTCATCTATGATGTTTTTGATCTGTGTTTCATAAAAGTGTCCCAAATTAGTCTGAAATGTGATCCTGCAAGTTTTAAACATATTTTTATCCCAAAAACTGCCGTCTCTCGTTAGGAACAAACCGCACCTGCTGACAGTGTTGTCTTAGCGCCCAGTTAATTATAGTAATTATGCAAATCAGGTAATGCCACAGTCACACCCATAAAATTCACTTGATATTCATTGGAATGTGCCAAGACATGTGTATAGTTATATTTTTATATATAACTAACCACATTTCTATGAATATCATGTGAATTTTATAATGTAATGTGAATTATATATTCAAATGTCAAGTTTTGTACTACCTTTCAAAAGTCAATAAGATTTTTTTTTATTTTTTGAAAGTCCCTAGTTCTCACCAGTGCGTTTATTTGACAAATACAGTGATATTATGAAATGTTATTCTTATTTTTTTCTATGTTTTATGTATTTTATTCCTGTGATGGCAAAGCTAATCTTTCAGCAGCCAATTTCGCTGCAAATTCGCTCTGTATGTTTTCCCTAATGGTGAGAGAAAGAAACATTGTAGCTCAGGATTGTTTTTTATTTCAAAAAACTTGCTAGATTAAATCTGGTCCTCTAGAGAGCTGGAGGTGCTTTCAGTGTAAACTGCAGTTTTTATGAGCGTGGTTTTGGTGTAAAAGTTAGCAATGCATTATTAAGAGTACGTCTCTGCCCTGCATAAAGTCTCATAAAGTTTGTGATTTTTCCCTCAAGAGATTGGCTTTTGTGATGTCAGCATTTCATCTGCTTATGAAACGGTTTGGCTGCCTCCTCCTTGTGCTGCCGGAGGACATCATGTCTTTCTGATAGGAGCTGATTCTCACTCTTGTTTCTGAGGCTCTCGGTGTAGTTTGGTGAGCGTGACCTTTCTCAGGCTGAGAGCTGCTCTCCATTCAGCCAGTGGGACTCAATTTACACATGACATTTGTTGTTCACTCGCTGCTTGCTGTTGTTGCAGGCCTCTTGTGATTCAGAATGAACTTTATAAAAAAAAAGCACAAAAGAAACAAAGGGTGCAAAAGGTCCCTTAAGATGCTCCATTCTCTGCATGATTCAGGGTTGACCTGTTTGAATGAGTGAATCACATGGTTTGAAGTGTTTTGAAGGAGATGTTCCTCATGCCCCTATTGTAAAATCAATAAATAGATCTGGGCTCCATTTCACAAAAGCACCGTAAGCCGAAGTAGATCGTAGAACCATTGCCACCAGTGGTCTCTACGATCAAGCTAGCTTACGATGCTTTTGGGAAACGCAGCCCTGTTTTTTTTTTGTTTTTTTTAGAATGGAAACTCTTGAAGGTAGTTATGCCATAAAACAGTATTGCAACAGATTTGTCTTGTATAGTATTGAACCCTTATGTGAATCAGTGTTGTTCTAGTTTTATTTATATAGTGTACTATTATAGTTTTTAATATATTTATTAGATTTTTTTTTTTCATTTTCATTTTACTTGCAATTTGAGTAATTTGATGTTTTTGATATATATATTATTTCAGTTAATGTTTATTTCAAGTAATTATATATATATATATACAGTGGGTACGGAAAGTATTCAGACCCCCTTAAATGTTTCACTCTGTTATATTGCAGCCATTTGCTAAAATCATTTAAGTTCATTTTTTTTCCTCATTAATGTACACACAGCACCCCATATTGACAGAAAAACACAGAATTGTTGACATTTTTGCAGATTTATTAAAAAAGAAAAACTGAAATATCACATGGTCCTAAGTATTCAGACCCTTTGCTGTGACACTCATATATTTAACTCAGGTCCTGTCCATTTCTTCTGATCATCCTTGAGAGGGTTCTACGCCTGCATTTGAGTCCAGCTGTGTTTGATTATACTGATTGGACTTGATTAGGAAAACCACACACCTGTCTATATAAGACCTTAAAGCTCACAGTGCATGTCAGAGCAAATGAGAATCATGAAGTCAAAGGAACTGCCTGAAGAGCTCAGAAACAGAATTGTGGCAAGGCACAGATCTGGCCAAGGTTACAAAAAAAAATTCTGCTGCACTTAAGGTTCCCAAGAGCACAGTGGCCTCCATAATCCTTAAATGGAAGACGTTTGGGACGACCAGAACCCTTCCTAGAGCTGGCCGTCCGGCCAAACTGAGCTATCGGGGGAGAAGAGCCTTGGTGAGAGAGGTAAAGAAGAACCCAAAGATCACTGTGGCTGAGCGCCAGAGATGCAGTCGGGAGATGGGAGAAAGTTGTAGAAAGTCAACCATCACTGCAGCCCTCCACCAGTCGGGGCTTTATGGCAGAGTGGCCCGACGGAAGCCTCTCCTCAGTGCAAGACACATGAAAGCCCGCATGGAGGACTCCAAGATGGTGAGAAATAAGATTCTCTGGTCGGATGAGGCCAAGATAGAACTTTTTGGCCTTAATTCTAAGCGGTATGTGTGAAGAAAACCAGGAACTGCTCATCCCCTGTCCAATACAGTCCCAACAGTGAAGCATGGTGGTGGCAGCATCATGCTGTGGGGGTGTTTTTCAGCTGCAGGGACAGGACGACTGGTTGCAATCGAGGGAAAGATGAATGCGGCCAAGCACAGGGATATCCTGGACGAAAACCTTCTCCAGAGTGCTCAGGACCTCAGACTGGGCCAAAGGTTTACCTTCCAACAAGACAATGACCCTAAGCACACAGCTAGTAATGTCTTATATAGACAGGTGTGTGGCTTTGCTAATCAAGTCCAATCAGTATAATCACACACAGCTGGACTCAAATGAAGGTGTGGAACCATCTCAAGGATGATCAGAAGAAATGGACAGCACCTGAGTTAAATATATGAGTGTCACAGCAAAGGGTCTGAATACTTAGGACCATGTGATATTTCAGTTTTTCTTTTTTAATAAATCTGCAAAAATGTCAACAATTCTGTGTTTTTCTGTCAATATGGGGTGCTGTGTGTACATTAATGAGGGAAAAAAATAACTTAAATGATTTTAGCAAATGGCTGCAATATAACAAAGAGTGAAAAATTTAAGGGGGTCTGAATACTTTCCGTGCCCACTGTATATAATAACCCTGGTGTTAATTTCTTGTGTTTTATACTTTACACACTTTTTGTGTGTACTATTTAATTTTTATTTAATTTTATTTTGTTCATTGATACTGCATTTTATTGTATTGTTTTATTTATTTATTACCTTTATTTTTTATTTTTAGCCTAGACCAACTCTGAATCACAAACGAAACAGAGCATCTTGAGGGATCCTTTACACTTTCTTTCTTTTGTGCTTATTTTTAAAGTTCATTCTTAGTGAAACTGTCCCCCGTAAGAAAACGATTGCCAAGATTTTTGTATTACATTTGTTTTATTTCTGTTCTTTTAATATATATGTTAATATGTATATTTAATATGTATGTATGTATGTATATGTGTGTGTGTGTGTGTGTGTGTGTGTGTGTGTGTGAGCCCCTGGAGCACAAAAGCAGTCTTAAGTCGCTGGGGTATATTTGTAGCAATAGCCAAAAATACATTGTATAGGTCAAAATTATTGATTTTTCTTTTATGCCAAAAATCATTAGGATATTAAGTAAAGATCATGTTCCATGAAGATATTTTGTAAATTTCCCACTGTAATGTAATTTTTGATTAGTAATATGCATTGCTAAGAACTTCATTTGGACAACTTTAAAGGCGATTTTCTTAATATTTTGATTTTTTTTGCACCCTCAGATTCCAGATTTTCACATAGTTGTATCTCTGCAAATAATATTGTCCTATCCTAACAAACCACACATCAATGGAAAGCTTATTTATTCAGCTTTCAGATGGTGTATAAATCTCAATTTCGAAAAAATGTACCCTTATGACTGGTTTTGTGATCCAGGGTCACATATAAAGTTTTATTTCTACTAGTTGCCAATGAGAAGCATGAAAAGCACACAGTGCTGCGCTGAAATGAGAAGCATTTATTGATGAGCTGAAAATAGAAGAGGAGTGTTTCTCTGACCCCGTGACCCTGATCATCAGTTTCTCCCAGTCTCATTAATATTTACTGGCACATCACTAGGACTGGCCTGACATCGGTGTCATTGTTTTGCTCTCTCTCTGTCCCTGAATGAGCAGTGTGAAGGCCCTGCACAACTCACAGAGACAAATGTAGAATTATTTCATCTAGTTTTTAATGCAGGTAGTGACATGAGTTGCTCTGTGAACTTCTCTGACTGTTTTGAACTTTGAGAGGCCTGGTTTCATATTTAAAAAATACAGCAGAATCAGACAAACATACAAAGCTAATGCATTTCTGAATGCATTGATGCATGAAATCGATCCTGTGTAGCTAGAAGCGTCTGCATTCACATACACACATAGAATATGTTTCCAGCACTCTCTCTCTCATGCTTGAGTAAGTGTTGCTTGTGTTTGTTGTGCTGTTTATCTTCTGTGTGGTAGAGTGCTGAAGTTATTCACTTGTAGTGATTGAAAGGCTCTGAGGTGTAATGGCTTAGATGCCAATCTTATTATAAGCCAGAGAGCTCTGGCAGTGTGAAGGGGTTCTCCATCAGCTGGGCCAAACACCTCCAAACCGGCTCACACCTTAGACATCTCCAGCTGTGGATCAAATTAACCCTTCAGGCCTCTCAGATTCATGAGTATCAGAACATCTGTGCTATCAAAAAGCCCCTTTAATCTCAGTGAGTCGTGTTTTGTTTTCAAAGCTCTGATGGTTATCAGCCGTAATCTCAGTGTTGCTCCTCTGTGTGATTGTTAATGTTTCCCTGAAACACCTTCATCAGCTCTCTGGCTTTGAGCCTTATTATTCTGAAATAAACTCTTCCAAATAAGAATCAGAATTGCATTTGGTGAGTAAATAAAACTCAGTTACTCTCATATTGACCAGCCATTTGGTCTAACTAAGGTGCCTGTGTTTGCCTTAGCAATCAAAACTAGCTACCACAGTGTTTCTATGCGGTTTCTAAGGTGTTTGAGTGTTTTTAGAGTGTTGTTAGGGTGTTTTGAGTGTTACTATGCAGTTGTTAGGGTGTTTTAGAGTGTTGCTAAGCAGATGCTATGAGGTTTTGAGTGTTGTTTGGGTGTTTTGAGTGTTGCTATGCAGTTGCTAGGGTGTTTTAGTATGTTGCTAAGCAGTTGCTATGAGGTTTTGAGTGTTTTTAGAGTGTTGTTAGGGTGTCTTGAGTGTTGCTATGCAGTTGCTAGGGTGTTTTAGAGTGTTGCTAAGCTGTTGCTATGATGTTTTGAGTGTTTTTAGTGTTGCTAGGGTGTTTTGAGTGATGCAATACATTTGATAGGGGGTTATGAGTGTTGCTAAGCAGTTGCTATGAGGTTTTGAGTGTTTTTAGAGTGTTGCTGTGCAGTTCAGGTGATTTTTTTTTTTAAATGTTTCTTGGTAATTTTGAGTGTTTTAGAGTGTTGCAATGTAATTGCTAAGGTGTTTTGAGTTTATTTTAGAGTGCTGCTATGCTGTTTCTAAGGTATTTTAGAATGTTGCTAGGGTGTTCGAGTGTTTTACAATGCTGTTTCTATGCGGTTTCTAAGGTGTTTGAGTGTTTTTAGAGTGTTGTTAGGGTGTTTTGAGTGTTACTATGCAGTTGCTAGGGTGTTTTAGAGTGTTGCTAAGCAGATGCTATGAGGTTTTGAGTGCTTTAGTGTTGCTAGGGTGTTTTGAGTGATGCTATACATTTGATAGGAGGTTTTGAGTGTTGCTAAGCAGTTGCTATGAGGTTTTGAGTGTTTTTAGAGTGTTTGCTAGGGTGTTTTGAGTGATGCAATACATTTGATAGGAGGTTTTGAGTGTTGCTAAGCAGTTGCTATGAGGTTTTGAGTGCTTTAGTGTTGCTTGGGTGTTTTGAGTGATGCTATACATTTGATAGGAGGTTTTGAGTGTTGCTAAGCAGTTGCTATGAGGTTTTGAGTGTTTTTAGAGTGTTTGCTAGGGTGTTTTGAGTGATGCAATACATTTGATAGGAGGTGATGAGACCTTTTTTGTAATCAGGCTCTCAAAAAGTATATAACAATTTGGATATAGATTTATCGGCCAACATATCGGTTATCGGCTTTCAAAAATAAAGAATAATCGGTTATCGTATCGGCCAAAATTTTCATATCGGTGCATCCCTATTGTTAATATATTTTGGTGGTTTTACAGTGTTGATATGCAGTTGCAAAGTTGTTTTGAGTGTTTCTAGTGTTGCTGTGAAGTCTCCAAGGTGATTTGAATGTTTTAGAGTGTTTCAATGCTGTTGCTAAGGTGTTTTAGGTTTTAGAGTGTTTTGCGGTTTCTAGGGTGTTTTGAGTAATTTTAGAACGTTGCTAGAGGGTATTGGGATATTTTACAGTGTTGCTATGCAGTTGCTAAGTGCTTTTGGGTCTTGATGTGACGTTTCTGAGGTAATTTGTTTGTTTTAGAGTGTTGCTATGCAGCTGATAGGGTGTTTTTAATGTTATAGGGTGTTGCTGGGTTGTTTTGTATGTTTTGAGAGTGTTTCTATGCCGTTACTAAGGTGTTTTGAGTGTTTTAGAGTCTCAAAATGTGTAACAAAGCAAACATGCTAGCATCAAACTCCATTGAGGTTTATTGCTATATGTATGATGCCAGTTCTGAGCCTGTTAGCATCCCTATGTAGGCATTTGACATCACGGCAGCTCAGTATGTTTTGGAGTGGAGTCTGTGGATCTGTGGACAGTAGTGCGTGTGGACTGTCATATGCCAGCAATTGTAAACCAACAGCTGGACAGATCAGTTCCACTCACAGCAGAATAATAGAGGATCGCTCAGTCTCTCTCTGCAATGCATCATCTGAGCTAGAACGTCATGTATGCTCTTTTCGGTCCACCAATGGATTGCTGATGTACCATCTGTATGTGCTGTAAGAGATCACCGTGGATTTTTCTTAATAAGCCATATTCATACATGATTCATTTTCAGTAGGTGTGTTTGTACAGTCAGGGCTGAATTCACTTAATAAATTATTATTATTATTTACAGCTTTAGATGCCTAGAAATCAATGGAATGGTTGTATCTAATTGCATTTATGAATGACTGTCACATGTAACTGATCAATCACAGAATTTATTCAGCTGTGATTATTATGCTGGGGATAATAATGAGCATGTTAATATTAGTCAAGCCTGTAATCCTATAATGCACTCGTGAATTAAAAAAGCAGGCAATCCATTCATGTTTCATATTTTTATTTGCCTTTTATTCTCTTTTTTTTCATTCTGGGAAAACTGTTTCAAACGGCTACAGCTCACTCCATCACACAATTACGTGCTTGAGTACGTTTCTCATTTTCCTAACCAGAAGAGAACACCATCATTTGTTTCTCTTTTACATGAGTAACAAATGTCATATGCATTAAAGAACAATATGAAATTGATTTTAAAATCTTTTTCTCTCTAGTTCAACAACTCAAACTGTATTAGGTTCATGGTCAAAAAGCATGCACCATTTCATTTCTAATTCTTCTTTAGAAGCACCCATAATGACTGCATACAAGCGCTTGAGAATAATATGTTTCATATTATCCTGAAGCTCATATGCAACAGTAATCATTAGCTCTCTTACGTTTATTTACATTTTCTGGTCTCTCTACATTGATCAATCTAGACAGTTTTTGAAAGTCTCTTCTGCTCACCAATGCTGCATTTATTTAATCAAAAATATGGAAAAAAAAATATTTCAGTGAATATATTTCTAATTCTATATTTCTATTTGAATATATTTTAAAATGTAATTTATTGCTGTCATGCAGAGCTGAATTTTCAGCATCATTACTCCAGTCTTCAGTGTCACATGGTCCTTCAGGAATCATTCTAATATGCCGAGTTGCTGCTCAAAATACATGATTATTACAATCAATTTGTTATTAGAACATTGCTTTGTTCAATTAGCATATGTTAATGGCAGACTGTATGTGGCTGACTGTGTTTTTCACAGAGTCATGTGTTTGGTTTGCTGGACTCTACAGTGTACGCAGCATAGCTGTGACTCCTGGGTAAATTAAAAGGTTCGGCAGATTTAATTATGAGCTGTTTTCATGATAATTACATGGCT
>NW_015505548.1:437107-437375 GCF_001515645.1 Sinocyclocheilus grahami
CCCACCCTCCCTGCAAATCACTCTCCAAAGCCACGCCTCCTCTAACCAGTGAGAGACGGCATTGGTGGAGGAATGAATGCAATGCTGTCAGAATTACCTCATGTCTCATTCACCAGTGAGAAAACATTACAGTATAAAGTGGCTAATATTACAATAGTAACGCTTGCTCGGTCGGCAATAGCGTAACGGAACGCTCTGATGATGTATCATGTCTGCCCGAACAGGGTGCGCAGAGGTATGCAAATACATACATTGACAGGCAGGTAGG
>NW_015505548.1:438939-439812 GCF_001515645.1 Sinocyclocheilus grahami
GATAAAAGCGTCTGCTAAATGACTAAATAAATAAATAAAAATAAAAATGTCTGAACGGTAGCATGAGACATTTCTAGTGGATTCTAGCAGTCAGGTGATGAATTCCCTGAGGGAAAGCCTTCCTTTTTGCTTTATCTGAAAAAGTCATTATTTATCAAATCACAAATGCTAAATTGCAGTGATATGATGATGAATCGGTCCGGCGGTGGAGGGTTTGACCTTGCTTTGTCTTTAAGCACAAAAATGAGCCAGAGTCTATTCATGCTAGCATGCTAATGGATGCTGATCGCTATCGCGGCCACTTTCTGAACTCAATTAGCAGCGTGATTGTGTGCTAAACTCTCATTAGCATTAAAGCTAGATGAGCATGCAGATCATCCAGATAGCGGCTACGGGCTAAATGAAGACTGAGAAATGCATAAATTTAGTCGTTAATCAGAAAGAACAGGCTTATTCGTTAGATGATGACAAATTCGTCATGATTGACTTAGCATATTGTGGCATGATGAGGTTTCCAAAAGCTTAAATTTAGCGAAAGTTGGGAACATTTTGTTAGCGCTATTTAGGCGGCTTGTATTATTTATATGTTTCCCTTGCTCAAATCTGAATGACTTTTGTGTGCTGTTTTCAGTTCAGGACTGAGAATGAGAGAAAAATAGCGCCCTATGTAGTGCGCAAGGTGCTGTGGATTAGTGTGGATGTGTGAGGGGAACGGCGCTCCGCTCTGGCTCTCTAATGGGTTTACTGTAATCACTTTAGGAAGGGTTTTATCCCGTGTGCCGTTCTGACCCATCTATCCCGCACACCCACTCCACCGCTGACACCACACCACACGCTCATTTAGCACTAATTAGGGACCATTTAGCAAGTGTG
>NW_015505548.1:440660-444219 GCF_001515645.1 Sinocyclocheilus grahami
TCAACTAATCTGTTCATCCAGCGAACATTCAGTGTAAGTTCATATAAAACTCTTAAGAAAGGAAATTTTCGTGGCCACAGAAAATATTTTCCAACAGTATTAATGCATTAGAGCATGTAGCAAGGATCAAAATCGTAAAGGATATTATTCACAAGCAGGACCAGAAACTCATGTAATTTGTGCACAGAAGTTTTATTAACTAAACGCTAACACATATAACAAATCTAAACAAACAAACGAATAAACATACACTCACGCATACATGAGAAAGGGCAAATGAGACTTGATGGATGAAACATCAGGAAAACCAGAGAATGAAGTCAGTAAACCACCTGAGTAAAACCATCAACGCCGTTTTAGAACGGGGTCTACAGCTTATACTAAACCTTTCGTTTAGTTAAATGTACGATACTTGCATTGCCTTGACCTTGAACAAGCGTCCGGATGCAGTCTCGGATGAAAGTCTTGATGGTTTGGAGGTTCGGTGGTGTAGGAGTCATGATCATGTTCTTCCGGGTTTGAAGAGTGATGGACTCCAAAAGGATGTTTTTCTGACTCTGTCGTGGTCGGGAGAGTTTTCTCCCAGATGAAGAGCTAAGAGAGACATCGGCTGAGATCCAAGAATCATTGGTGAATGTAAAGACAAGGCCGAAGCCTGGCGCAGACTTAAGGGTTGCAGAAGAGTTTCTAGCTCACATCCTCATCCTCTCAGAAATGAACAAAACCACAGACTGAAGGCAGGTCACTGATGTGTGAGGCCTTTATCTTCTATTGAAGTCACTCCTCTGGGATTTCAAAGAGCCAATGGTGTCTTGAACTTTTGGAGGGAAAGTTTACGACTCGGTCTCAGAGCATGGTATTTTGCATATGTAATTCGATTGGGTGTTGATGCAAAAACTACTAAAGATTCTTAGAACACTAATATATTGCCTATGTACCAACATATAATACACACTCTCGTTTAGATCATCAGAAGACGAATTCATAGATACTAAACATGGTATAGGTAAGATTACATGAATGAGTGGTTCTATCATAAGGATGCATAAAACAGTATACAATACAAAAGACAATATACAAGAACAGTAACAACATACACAATGACCTAAAGTATATGTGTGTTCATTCAAAAAAAGGTTTTGAAAGAGTCAATTTTTATGGGCATTGTTTTTCCTGTGGTTGAAAGATGGTGAGAGGGAGAGCTCTCAACATGCCATTAAGTCGTAAAGTTAATCTGGCCTGGCTGAGGTGTCCTGGTTGCTATGGTAACCAGGGGCCTGGGGTCGTTTCCAGACATGCTGGCGCCCAGTATGTTTATTGGGTGATGGGTCTGTGATTATTTGTTAATCTAATGAATAATTGATTTGTTAAATCTAATGAACTATTGTGTGTCTGATTGGTCCAAATGCTACAGCAGTCATGTGGGAATCAGTAGATGCATTTACATGGAGCGTTGTGTTCCGATTGCAATCGGTTTAAAAATCCAATCTGAATGAAAATGCAATGCAAATGACTGAGAAATGGCACAATGACGCATGACACATGGAACTAGCCAATATTGTTTTCATTGAATATAATAAATGACAATCTGAAATTCTTTTCCACTCCTCTTCTGTGAAGTGGTGCATGATAACTTTGTGCCACAAGGGCTTGCTTTGAACTCTTATCTGCAGACGTCTTGTTTTTGGTGCGATAATGCATGTTTGTACTGCTTGATTAATATAAGCATCATTGCACAAAACGTTGTGTGCTTGTCGTCTCCTAATTAGGACCCGAAATAGATCAATATTAAGTCTGCTTTTTAAAACAAAGAAAAGGATGGTTAGTATGCAAAACAGCGGGAAACTCGTGCAGTGTGCGCATGTCAAAAGATTCAATCTGATTTGAAGCACATCAACCCGAGCGCTCGTATTTCAAATTTAGCGTTCGTATAAACTCAAAGTTCAGATTCATCAGTCGAAATGATTTCATTCCGATTGAAACAAAAAGTGTCCATAAAAGCGCGGTTTCCATGACTTTATTTGATCTTATTTTATTTTATATTCTTTTTTTTTATGTATTTTGTTTTTTGTTTGTTAAAATCACTCGGGACATCTTAGCAATCACTCTATCATTATGATGATGATGATGATGATGATGATTTTTGCATGTGCAAGAACCACCAGGTGTCAATGAGATAGCCATAATGGCAAATAATGCAAATGCATGAACTGCGTTTAATATATGTAATTAGACCCGTGACTTTTATTCAGTAAGGATGCCTTGAATTCATCAAAAGTGACAGAGACAAAATATTTCTATTTCTAGTAAATGCTGTTCTTTTGGACATTCTATTCATCAAAGAGAAAAAAATATCCACAGCACAGCTAATAACAGATAATAATAAAAAATGAGCAGCAAATCATCATATTAGAATGATTTCTGAAGGATCATGGGACACTGAAGACTGAAGTAATGGTGCTGAAAATTCAGCTTTGAAATCACAGGAATAAATTCATTTTTACAATTTATTCATTTATTATTGTAATTATATTTCACAATATTACTATTTTTACTGTATTTTTAACCAAACAAATGCAGCCTTGGGGAGCAGTAGAGAGTTTTCCTTCAAAAACAAAAAAATCTTACTGACCCCAAACTTTTGAATGCTAATATAGATTGACAAACTGATGACTGTCAGTTGATGACAAACAGAGCGATGTTTAATGCCACAAAGTACTACAGTATTACACTTTTACTTAGTTGTTTCTGCATATTAAACTGAGATGGAAATTATATTAAAAAAAAAAACACACACTTTTCACCTTAGGAAACGATAACCTATTTGCCTTCCAGAAGATGATGTTAACCAGTTATTTGTGTTCTAATGGCAGGCGTGGCACTGAGCGTGTGTCATTCTGACACCAAATGAATTTTTGACTGTAGAATAGAATATTCAATCAATGAAACGCAGTGTATGTTATGAGCTGCTGCTGCATTTCTGTTTTCTTTCCTGTTGTTTAGAGAGAGTTTTGTACTGCATGTTTGGAAGCTCTAAAACACTCATTTCCGATGTTAAAAATGACTTAAAATGTCACTGTACTTCAGTATTATTGATCAGATGGCATGATTGAGTTTATTTAAATGAAGCTGTTATTATGAAAGGCGTTGTGCTCTTGTGTGCCTCAAATTTCCACAACAATAATACAGAAACATGGGTAATGTTGGGGATGAGTAATTCTATATCACAGTAACAGTTTATATGATCATCCACCGTTGGCTATTTTTCATAGAAAAGTAATTAATTCTATAAATAACCATGTGTTAATGCTTAGTTACACTACCACTTTGTTTTTGTGTTTTATTCTCAGCAAGGCTGCATTTATTTGTTAAAAAGTACAGTAAAAACAGTAATAATGTGAAATATTATTACTGTTTTAAATAACTGAATTCTATTTGAATGTGTAATTTATTTCTGTGATCAAAGCTGAATTTTCAGCATCATTATCCAGTCTTCAGTGTCACATGATCTTCAGAAATCAGTATAATATGCTGATTTGCTGCTCAAGAAACATTTCTG